>NW_025844932.1:0-1394 GCF_002878395.1 Capsicum annuum | reverse complement strand
CATCACACGGATTTGGCTAAAAAATGCCCCGTTCATGTAGTTTCACCCGTTTAACCACCCAAATATCCCCGCACATACAAAAAGACAATACTAGACAGCTCCTAACTTTCCCATGCACACCCAGGTCGACTTTCGACCTACAGCATGCCCGGACCCCGGGCTTACCAACCGAACCGTGGGCTATAACACACTGATTTGGCCTAAAAAACCCTTTCACATTAATTCACTCGTTTGACCACCCAAATGGCCCTGCCCACACAAACAGACAACACTAAGCCACTCCCCACCCTCCTTGGCATGCCCAGGTTGATTTTTTACCTAGAGGATGCTCGAACCTCAGGCCCACCTGATGTGCTAGATTTTTGTAGCACATTTAAGACTTTTTAACTTGAAATAATTGTAAGTTCTTAAGTAATTATTGGTGTTTTTGATGTTATTTCTTAAGATTTCTTAGGAAAGTCAAGATGCACAGAAATAAATAACAATGGAGCAAAACAATAAAATCTGGTACAAGTGAGCTGATATGAGCCGGCGACATTTCTTGCAAGTTGTCAGAGATGTGGTAAGTTACAGAAAAAGGTGTCAGGAAGAACAACAAAGAAGAGTTGCTAGATGAAGGTGACAACATTCTTAATATGTCATCACAAGTGTGGTAAGCCATCAAAAGATGCCATCAAGTGGGACATAACATGGTGAAATAAGCTGAAGGTCTAACGATATTTGCTACACGCCGTCACCTCTCTGGTAAGCCATCTGAGGACATCGTCAGAGTGAGGCAGAACAGGTTAAGAAGGCACGACTTCTGACGACATAGCTAAGACGCCGTCAGAAACCTGACGATCAACACCAATATGCCGTCATCTAAATCCAAGCCCAACTGTGATTTTGTTGTTTTATTACCTTAACTAGGCTTTAGTATAAATAACATCTTTTAGGGTTTTTGATTGATTCATAATTCATCTATTAGACAATTAACGTAGGGAAGAGAGGCACGTAACATTGCTATCTTACATCAATTATTCTTCTTGTTTTTTATCAACTATTTTTGGGTTTCCACCTTGTGATTCCATCGAAGAAACTAGTTTTTGTTTTCCATCTAATCGTAAGTTATCCTTATCATTATGAATTCAACTTTTGATTTCGTTCATCAAATCATGAGCGGCTAATTCCATTAGCCGGGGTTATGGGATCCATGGATTAGGGTTTGATATGATACTAGGTGTTTAACGGATTCAAAGAGTAGTGGAACATCTTGAAATTCTGTTGTTTTAACTGAAATCTAGTGGTTGCAAACAATAGGTTATGCCTTAGGTTTTATTTGCTTCTAACAGAGAAATAGACTAGAGAACGTGAATTATCAATGGGGACTCGGAAGCTACCAACCTTCTGTTTAA
>NW_025844931.1:644-1525 GCF_002878395.1 Capsicum annuum | reverse complement strand
ATCTCAATCTTCGCTAGAGTAGGTGGTTAGAGCTCTTGAAGGATTACGACATGAGTGTTCTTTATCATCCAGGAAAGGCCAATGTTGTGGCCGACGCTCTCAGTCGACTCTCCATGGGTAGTATTTCTCACATTGAGGATAGTTAGAAAAAGATGGCTCCGGAGATCCATCAGCTTGCCAGACTAGGCATTTTCTTAGTCGATTCTTTAGATGGTGGTGTATTTGTTCATAGTAGTTCAGATTCATCTCTAGTTTTTGAGGTGAAAGAGAAACAGGACAGGGATCCTAACCTTGTCAAGCTCAAAGAGTCAGTTCAAAATCAGAAAGTTGAGGTTTTCTCCCAATAGGGAGATAGTGTTCTTTATTTTCAGGGTCATCTATGTGTTCCAGGTGTAGATGAATTGAGGCAGCGAATTCTTGCAGAAGCGCATAGTGCACAATACTCTATTCATCCGGGGGCCACTAAGATGTACCGCGACATGCGGCAGATCTATTGGTGGAGTGGGATGAAGAGAGATGTTGCAAAGTTTGTGTCTAAGTGCTCTACATGTCAGCAGGTTAAGATAGAGCATCAGATACCTAGTGGTTCCATGCAAGAGCTCACCATTCCTACTTGGAAGTGGGAAAAAGTTAACATGGACTTCGTGACGGGTTTGCCTAGAACTCGTCATCAGCATGATTCAGTCTGGGTCATTATAGATAGAATGACCAAGTCAGCTCATTTTCTTCCTGTTCATACTTCTTATTCTGCTGAGGATTATGCCAAACTCTATATCAGGGAGTTAGTCAGATTATATGGTGTTCCACTATCTATCATCTTAGACAGAGGTACCCAGTTCACTTCTCACTTTTGGAAAGCATTCCAAAAGGGAGAAGTGAAC
>NW_025844931.1:0-544 GCF_002878395.1 Capsicum annuum | reverse complement strand
ATATGCTAAGGGCGTGTGCAATTGACTTCAAGGGAAGTTGGGACAACTACTTGCCTTTGATTGAGTTTGCATACAACAATCGCTATCATTCTAGTATTCAGATGGCTCCATTTGAAGCTCTCTATGGTAGGAGATGTAGATCTCCAATTGGTTGGTTTGAAGTTAGTGAGGCCTCAATCATAGGTCCTGACTTAGTATTCGACACCTTAGAGAAAGTTCAGTTGATCAGAGAGAGACTTCGGGCTGCTCAAAGCCGATAGAAGTCCTATGCAGATGTTTGTAGAAAGGATCTCGAGTTTGAGGTCAATGACTAAGTCTATCTTAAGATCTCTCCCATGAAGGAGTGAAGAGGTTCGGCAAGAAAGGGAAACTCAGTCCCCTGTATGTCGGTCCCTTCAGAATTCTTTGTCGTTTCGACAAGGTAGCTTATGAGCTTAAGTTGCCTTCAGATCTAGCCTTAGTCCATCCAGTATTCCATGTCTCTTTGCTAAAGAAGTTCATAGGTGACCCAGCAGTTGTTGTCCCTATTCAGAGCATCTACAGT
>NW_025844930.1:0-8377 GCF_002878395.1 Capsicum annuum | reverse complement strand
GAAGCAAAAAACTCTCCCTTGTCTACAACAAATAATTTGATTATTTAGAAAATAGGTATATTTCAATGGAAAAATCTATGGAGGAACAAAGCTTAGAATTACCAAAACTACCAGAACAGATATATTCATTTACAGTTATGAATAGCTAAATTCATAAATTCTAACAATTATAAGTTCATGTTAGTTGCTTTATAGTAGAATTATTCAAAAAATAGCATGTTAAAAAGTTTATTAGCAAAGTGGAAAAGGAGAAAAATTTCAAAGAACTATGCCATCCTAAAGGTGAAACCGGTGGGCAAGAAAGCCGTGATAGGGGAGTAACCAGAGTAGAGGCACTATTTAAGGGAAAATTATCTAGATTACCATGCTAATAGTGACCGAAAAATATGTTATTTAAGAATAATCTAGTATATAGCAATCTAAAGTGATCATATTTTGTTTTGTGCATGATTGAAGGGAATATTTTAAAAATAGCAATTTTATGAAAAATGGATAATTATTTATCTGATGCATTGGTAGATAAATT
This sequence comes from Capsicum annuum, assembly GCF_002878395.1. Taxonomy (NCBI): domain Eukaryota; kingdom Viridiplantae; phylum Streptophyta; class Magnoliopsida; order Solanales; family Solanaceae; genus Capsicum; species Capsicum annuum. The sequence continues at coordinate 7,851 of NW_025844930.1, read as the reverse complement.
TAAAATACTTGTTTTATATGTACTTAAGGATATAGTAAATGTAGATATAAGAAAAATCATATTGGAAAAAGTATTTGATAAATATTTTATGACTAGAATAAATTATATACCACACTAATCTAACTACTCTTACAAATACCTATATACCAAACCTACATATCAACCATGATAAATTATATATATTTAGAATTTTGGAAAATGGATATGAAAAATATACAATCAACAGAAAAACAAATGAAAACAAATTTAGATGAATTTATGAGGACTAAAGATATAAAATGTATACAATTTCTTAGTGAAAATATAGAAGAATTAATGAGATTAAAACAAACAACTAAAAAATATAACAATAAAGCATTTAACCAATTTTAAATGATAGATAATCTTAAAATATTAATCTTATATATACTTAGAGATATAGAAATTATAGATATTAAGAGAATAATATTAGAAAAAGTATTACACTATGAAATTGAAACTATAAATTGGATAGAACAGTTATACCTTGATAATTACACAGATGGATATTATTCAGATTAAAAAATGTTCGAATATATTAGACAAACTAGAGAAAATCAAGATAATCTAAATGAAGAAATTTATTATAGAAACCGAATTACAAAAATAATGGAGAATCTAAAAGAAAAATTAATATGAATAGAAGAAACCTTAGAAAATTTAGGAAAAAGTACATGTGATAGTTTATATATGTAATACCCCGTATGTTTCTAAGCTAGGAGACGAACCATTTTTCCTACGTATGAAACCTCCTATCCTGTGAGTAGCATTTTAGTTCATGACTTACAATGAGTATCCTAGCTATAATATAGCTTATGATGCGTTAATCATGTTCATATGAGTCACTTAAGGTAATACAAGCTAAGAGTTTTTGAATCCATCAAGTTTTAGTGTTTGATTTTGCAAGGGTCATCTTTAAATGAGTATAACTCGATTTTAATATGGTATTTTGGCTAATTTAGACCCACCAATTTGGAGAGAATTGAATTAGCTTTCCAAAAATACCAATTTCGCCTTAATCTAATACCTGAGCGAAAATTTATGCCCATTTTTGTGAGAGGCAGTAAGGATAGGCGATTGGTTAGGCACCGCCCAACCAAACATAGGAGATTGGTTAGGCGCCGCCTAAGTTAGTTACAATGCCAAAAACACTCTGTTTGGAGTTATTTTGAGGGTAATTAAGTCTTTTAACACTCCTTACACGTTCCTAAACTTAACCCTACGAAATATATAGGTTCTAAACACATTACAACCCTATTAACATCTCATAGCTCATCATCCAAGAGCACCATAGGAGAAAAACAACTAGGGTTGCATAATTAAGCTTGAAGATCAAATTTCAAGGAAATTCCTCCGTCAATCATCAAGAACCTCCCTTCCAAGGTATGCGTAGTGTTCATCCACGGATTCCTTTCGTCCGTGAAGTTCTAGAATCAATCTTTAAAATACAAAAGCTTGGTTGATTGTGGTGATATGATCATACCCATGTTGATGCTTTTTTGTTTTGCTATATAATAGTATTATGACTGTATATCTCATGAAAGTTATGTTGTTAGTTGAAAAATATGATCTTTAGATGGATTGATAGAATGCAAGTATGAAATCCACCGATGCTTTAAAGAATGCATGCAGGGTGTTCGATAAAATGCCTAGTATGTTAGAACTTCATATTTACATGATTTCATGATATCTAAATAAAAAGTTCATCTTAGTCATACACTCCAATATGAATTTCCATGCAAATTATGTGTTGTTATTGTTGTGGTATAAAGTATGTATGATAATGGAGATATAAATTATGTACACAAAATATATCCATGCTTTCCCTACCATGTTTGAGATGTTGAATAAATACATGAAGTATAATATCCCCAAATCATTACAATATGAACTAAACGTTACATGTTGTCGTTTCCTTGCGCTTGAATGGTTTCCATGTGATTGCTATGAATAGTATATGTTGTCGGAATGCCCATGATATTAGAATATGAGATTTATGACTTGATTATAAGCATTCCTATTCATGATAGATATTATGATGACCATGCACTTCATGAAATCCCCCACTTATGTATTATGGATTTTTATTGATGGTCGTGTACTAAAAAAAATTCAAGTTGTGTCAGTTTCTTTCCATCGAGTCCTGGGGGTACTTGTACTAGAAAAATATAGTTGTGTGCCTAGAGCCATGTCATGTTTTCACGATACTCTCAGTCAAGCCATGATCTATAGAATTCAGTCAGTCATGTGACTCAGGGAAACTCAGAAATCTCAGTAATCTCAGTAGTCCAGTAATCTCAGTAATCTCAGTGCTCAGTAACCTCAGCAACCTCAGTATTCATAGTCAATCTCAGCAACTTTAGTACTCTCAACCAGTCCTCAGAACTCAGTACATTCTGTCAGTCATTGGAATCCAGTAAACTTAGTTTAGCTCTGCTAAATAATACCACTAGTATCAGTCCAGTTAATCAGTATCAGTTCAGCTAATCAGTTCAGTTCAGCTTAGTTATTCAGTTCAGTATCCTTCAGATGGGAGTGGAAGTTAGCACCGTGCGAACCCAAGGATGGGAACTCACCCGCCAGTTCAGGGTGTGATTCTTAGTAGTCATTCTTATGTTCCAAAACTACATAGCCAACATAGGTTGAGACATCTTAACCCTTCAGATTAGGATTGATGAGGTGGCTTAACCCGTTAGTTTAAGGTTTCCACCATTCTCATTGAGTACCTGCCAGTATAGGGTTTTCACATCTGTCTTTACTAGTGGGGCGGTATTGACACCCCTCCAGTCGGGGCAGAGATTGGACCCCAGCTTAACTATTATAGCGTATTTGGGGCATGTTGGTTAGATAACTACTTCCCATAATTTCAGTTACAGATTTTAGGACTGTCAGCTATAGCTACCCAGTCTCAGTAAAGAACTTAGATAGTTCTTCAGATTTTAGTATATTAGGACTGTCAGATATAGTTAACTCAGAAATAGAATAGAACTTAGATAGGTTCCTTCAGATTTATGGACTGTGAGTTATAGTCACTTATGCTATCAATCACAATAGTTATCAGAACTCATGCTATCAGTACTCAGCTTCAGGACTGTCAGATATAGTCAATCAAACCAGTTCTTTATAAATCGAGCTGTCAGAAAGAATCATTCATTTATCAGTAATGCAATATCAGCCTCTTAGTATTCAGTAATACAGTATCAGATCCATCACTTATTAGTGATTTATAGATCAATATCAGTAAACTCAGTCTTTCAGAATCTAATTATCAGTACACTCATGTTGTTAGTATTCAGACTCAGTAGTCCATACCTTCACGAGTTTAGTTACAGTTACGTATGCATGTATGTACTCTCACGTTCATATCAGTTAGTATTTTTCATGCATATAACCCTTTGCATTTAGCCTACCTTACTCGTATACTCAGTATATTTAGACGTACTGACGCATTTGTGCTATGGTGCTTTCTCTTGTGTTACACCATAGGTTCAGAGGCATGAGCTCCGAATCAACAGTAGATTTCAGGATTAGCAATCAGAGTTAAACGTGAGTCCTCATCCTTCGAGGATATGATAATTTCATTTCTATTTCAGTTTTCAGTTTATTTCAGCAGTTGGAGTTAGTTGGGGACATGTCCCATTAACTACTTATTCAGTTCAGTTAGAGGCTTTCGGACTAGATGTCAGATTAGATGTTCAGACTTCAGTATTTATGTTATTTTTTGGTATTGTTATACCATATTTTTCAAATATGTATCAGTATTGAACCTTATGGCCTTACAATTCATGTTTCCATATATTTTATGAGATATTATGCAGTTTACAGGTATAGATATCAGTCATGGGTTAGCTTGTGGTCCTTCGGGGTCATGAGCACCGTGTAGCATTTCGGTTCAAAAAATTGGGGCGTTACAAACTTGGTATCAGAGCCTAAGGTTCAACAGTGTCCTAGGAAGTCTGAAATCTGCATCAAGTAGAGTCTAGTACATGGGCGTGTTGTGCACCACACTTATGTACAAAAGGCTATGAGATGTTTTAGGAATAATTTCCCTTCTTTCATATCTCAAGATCATACTATGGCAAGTTTTTCTAAGGAAGCCATGTAGATTCATATCATGCACCCCTCATGTTCACTTTATCTTACTTTCAAGGTAATAGAAACAGTGAAGTTCAAAGTCCTAAAGATAGGGCTTTCTCAAACAGTCCCTACGGTCAGTTATGAGATTAGCAATAGACTCAAACAGTATCCCATTAGTTCTTTATTGTTCCAAGGTCGTATAGATTTTATTCATGATTATGAGAACTCATTCTTGAACCCAAAAGTTTAGCAGTAGTAGAGTTGGGATAGTATTATTCTATTTGATCAGATTATGTATTCATGGGGATTAGATCAGTAGGCTTGAACGGTACGAGCTAAAAAACTTAAGTTTATTGACTCAAAATTAAGCATGAAGGTATGAATGTGATATTACCAGTATATAAGGAAACAGAATCAGATGATGTGTTTAGTAAGATAGACAGGTGTTGAACATAATGTAGGTATGTGATGGTAGATCAAGTACCTAAGCCAGGCCCTCAAATTTCAGTAGTAAAGCCAGTATGTATAGAAAGTAGTAAGGAAAGACAATTCCAGACCCATTCTCATCTCAGTGCAGAGTTTTTCACTTCAGCTATCATGAAACCAACTCAGGCATTGCATACCAGCTCTATGGTCATGAACTATGCTCATGTATATCTTTTTCCATGATCATGTATGAATTTAATTTCCACCATAAGGAGTCTCTTTTAATCTGTAGTATGAGTCATGTTAAATGAGCACAATCTACTTTCACGCACTTTCCACGAGATCATGTGCGCCTTCAGTTCCCAGTATAAGGGGTTCAGTTCTAGCTCTCTCAGTATTCGAATCATGTCCCATGAGTACAGAAAACTCTAGACTCAGGTCATGAAGCACATGACTCATGTACGTATATTATGCTTTCCAGTATACTTAGCTTTCATGACTCATGCTATGCCCCTATAGATCAGATACATTTAGACTGTCATATATATCCTCAGTTCAAACCTTATTGGTAAATCCAAACTATTAATATTTTATTCCTCAAGTTTCAGTCATGTGTCAAGTTTAGTTTATATCTACTCATTTTTTAGGTCCTCCTGATTTACTCCACCAGTTAGCTCTCCTTATGGAATAGTGTAGTGATGAGCAGTTGTTTAGATAAGAAAAGATTATTGCATGCTTACTTTACACGAGGGTGTAGTTCTGAAGATAGGCTTGAATATCATGATAAATATGAAAGTAAGCGTCTAGAAAGGGGTTGTATTTAGAAGTTGGGAAAGTACAAAGGGTAAGTGTACATTTAGATCCTTGACTTATGTCAGTTCCCAGCATATAGACATAAAAAAAACTTAGTTGCCAACTCAATTATAGTTTCAGTATCCAGCACTCAGTCATCAGTGTTCAGTCCTTGAATTCGGTACTTTTGTACTAGCTATAGGCTTAGTTATAATGTCATTTTCAGTTCAGTAACAAGATTTGAAACTCAGTTTAGTTCCAGACATGCTTGACCATAGCATTTAGGTTGTCGGTACTCAGTTATCAGTGTTTCAGTACCCCAATTTATAGAATACCTCAGAGCCATGTCGTATCCTTGGTCTCGCATTTAAAAATAATACAGACTTCATGAATCCATGCCCAGATACCTTATTCTACTCGGTTAGTCCTTATCTCCTATACATAAAACTCAAAAATCTCAGCCCAACTATTCAGACTAAGTACAGTTTAGCTTTGCAGATCCAGTATTCAGCTATCAATTATTCAGTTATTAGATAAGTTAGTGTATTCATGCACTCGTGTTCAACTCAATTCGTGTATCATGTCTCAGTTTCAGATCCTAGCTATTCAGTCATAACTCAGTTTCTAGGTGTCTTGTGCATCGCCTCAATTCCCCACAGTAGCTCGTCCAAGTCAGTATTCTTTGAGGGACATAGTGTCCCAAGGGGGAGATACATCATACCCCCAAAATTTCATGACATAAACATGCTGCTCTATTTTTTTTAATGAATCCAGTTTGGACAAGGGGTACTCATAAGTTAACCCTCAAACTCCAACTTTAGTGTGCCATGTTTTCAAGATTTAGTTCAGATTATGATATTCAATATATCTACCCCGTCCCAGACTTAGTTATGTTCTCATGTTTCCGATCATTCATATGGAGTAATTAATCTCAAACTTATCGGTATTATCAGTTCAAGTTAACAGTTTTTCTTAAACTTACTCGTTCTCATGTTCATATTTCAGTGCCAAACTTGGTATTCAGTTTCATGCTCAGTTTTTGGTTCAAACTTAATACCTTTACTATTGCATATTCATGAGTAAGTTTCGTCATAAATTCACGCATCAGATATGTGTGATTAGCTCATTAGTACTTTCAGTCATGCATTCACGTATTATGTCAGTCATATAATCATGGATCAAATATGTATGGATTCAGCATTTCATTTGTGCATCAGATATGCATTCTTATTTTGAGAAAACTCACTTTATTAGAATCCTCAGTCTTATATTTATGAATCAGCTTCCCATGCATCAGATATGCATGTTCAGTATGTTATGCTCAGCTTTTAGTCATTTCAGTCATGAACCAATATTTCAGTAGTGTATGTCTTGTACTTACTTCATCTTATCATCTCTCCCACCTCAGTTAATTTCCATTCGAGGATGAATGTTCCTAAGGGGGAGATATTGTAATACCCTGTATGCTTCTAAGCTAGGAGACGAACCATTTTTCCTAGGTATGAAACCTCCTATCCTGTGAGTAGCATTTTGGTTCATGACTTACAATGAGTATTCTAGCTATAATATAGCTTATGATGCATTAATCATGTTCATATGAGTCACTTAAGGTAATACAAGCTAAGAGTTTTGGAATCCATCAAGCTTTAGTGTTCGATTTTCCAAGGGTCATCTTTGAATGAGTATAACTCGATTTTAATATGGTATTTTGGCTGATTTAGACCCACCAAATTGTAGAGAATCGAATTGGCTTTCCCAAAATACCAATTTTGCCTTAATCTAATATATGAGCGAAAAGTTATGCCCATTTTTGTGAGAGGCAGTAAGGATAAGCGATTGGTTAGGCGCCGCCCAACCAAACTTAGGCGATTGGTTAGGCATCGCCTAAGTCAGTTACAACGCCAAAAACACTCCGTTTGGAGTTATTTTGAGGGTAATTAAGTCTTTTAACACTTCTTACACGTCCCTAAACTTAACCCTACAAAATATATAGCTTCTAAACACATTACAACCTTATCAACATCTCAAAGCTCATCATCCAAGAGCACCATAGGAGAAAAACAACTAGGGTTGCATAATTAAGCTTGAAGATCAAATTTTAAGGAAATTCCTCCGTCAATCATCAAGAACCTCCCTTCCAAGGTATGCATAGTGTTCATTCACGGATTCCTTTCGTCCGTGGAGTTCAAGAATCAATCTTTAAAATACAAAAGCTTGGTTGATTGTGGTGATATGATCATACCCATGTTGATGCTTGTTTGTTTTTATATATAATAGTATCGTGACTGTATATCTCATGAAAGTTATGTTGTTAGTTGAAAAATATGATCTTTAGATGGATTGATAGAATGCAAGTATGAAATCCACCTATGCCTTAAAGAATGCATGCAGGGTGTTCGATAAAATGCCTAGTATGTCAGAACTTCATATTTACATGATTTCATGATATCTAAATAACAAGTTTATGTTAGTCATACACTCCAATATGAATTTCCATGCAAATTATGTGTTGTTATTGTTGTGGTATAAAGTATGTAT
>NW_025844929.1:2121-10850 GCF_002878395.1 Capsicum annuum | reverse complement strand
AAGGCTAAATGCCTAAGTTGGGGGTGGTAAGTTTAAAAGAGTTGACTCTGGGCCATAGTAGTATAAGTGGGCACCATTGCACCAAGCAATAAAAAGGTAAAAAATAAAGGGATAATGAAAAGAAAAATAAGGCATAGTTTTTGAAAGAATGATGCCCTAAAAAAGTTGGGGAAATCAAGGTTTTAAAAGAGACATGTGTAAGGCGTGAAAACAAAAGAAGTAGTCCATAGTCATAAGTTAGTTGAAATATTGTGATACAGATGTCAAGGTGGGTTAAGCCACTTTGTTCCTAAGTGTTATCCTATCTTTCCCCAGACCTATATTAAAAGTTCAAAAAGCCATTCACGATCTCCAACCAAGTGTATTCATTATAGAGGCGGTTGAAAATAAGGGCAAGCCTGTGTCATGGTACTTGTTAGTGTTGAGAGTCATTGTGTGAGAGAGAGTTTTTCACTTAACTCCTTTGTTGCTTATTTGATAACTTTGTGTGTGGAATATTCTTTCTTGAAATGAGGCATGTAACCAAGTTAAAATGGGTGATTTTGTCATCTCTTGAGAAATGAGGAAAAAGAAATATAATGTAGTTGAGGTAAAAAGGTGAGTCACTTCTAGTGTATTAGTGATTGTCGCATAGTTGCTCTTTGAATTCTTTTTGATCCTAGAAAATTGCATTTTATGTTGAGGGGTGTTGTGAATAGTTTTGCCCATGTTCGAAGAGCTATTTGTGGTGGTAATCAAGTTAAAGTCATTATGATCATTGGGTGACATAATTTGGGCATACATGTCTATGTCTCATGGTAAAAGGTAGTATTTCTTGAGGACAAGTAAAGTTGTAAGTTGACGGTGCTGATGAGTGGTAAATTTACCACTTATTTGCTCTTAATATTTGTACACACTATTATGATTTGAATGCATAAATGAGACTTGTCTATAATTAAATGCTCTAATTTCCACATTCTTTTAGGCACACAGGTGATGAAATAGAAAGATGTGGACTTGAGATAAATAGAGATCAAAATGAGAGGAAATGTACACAGTTAAAGACCCTGGAAGGATCAGGCTCATTTACCTCAATCGTGGTCTGAGATCCACAATCGCGTCCAGTCAATAATGGTCATCAACCTCGATTGTGTGGATCCTATTGTGGTCATGGTTTTCATGATCATGACAAAGCCGATACAATCTTGGCGTAGCGGGATATTGGCTCAGGGCAGTTTTGTAATTTGACGTAGCAGATTCCACTCCCTATAAAAGGCACAAATCTTTTTTCCCTTTGGGTGGGATTGAATTGGGAAAACTAAAAAATTGGAAACATACTGAACCCAAGAACTTGGGAACATTTTTGTATTTGAAATATCAAGTTGAGTTTGGCGAAATTGAGGTGTAAAAAGGGAAGATTAACCTTATTCTCCATTATCATGGATGCCATGAATGAATCTTTTGGTAAATTTATTTCTCCCTACTTCATGAGTAGCTAAATTCAATAGTCTTAGGATTATGTTGAAATAACGTGAAATTGTGTTTGGGTGATGATCTGTTTGTGTAATTCTTATTTGCTGATTATTGATTGCACTATTGCTTGGTTTAAATAGTTGGGATTTGTGAGTGAAAATCCCAAATAGTAAAAATGGGTTTGTTAGGTGAAAACCCCAAACTCTTGAAAACTCTCATTATCCTTGAAAGGGGGATGTGGGTGAATTCTTGGGAACCCATAGCTTCCTTGAAAGAGGGCTATAGAGGGGAAAAGCAATAGTGAACAATTAAAGATGTAGCTTACTATCTTTTGACATCTTAGAAATAAGAGTAGAAAGATGTAGCTCTACAAACACTTTCAAACATGATATGGCAACAAGTGAACCAAAAATTTTTCAATAAGCACATTTATGAAAGTTTCTATTTCATTAACCTTCCAAATAAACAAAGCATCTTAAGAGGAGACACAAAATCTTTAAAGACTGTCTCAATCTTCACAATGTACCTTACTAAATCCATTTACCCAAACCGAGACTAAGACTTCACCCTCTACCCCATAGTATTGATTCCACACACAAGCAAGAGTTAGCTTCGCACAAACAAAAGACATTGAAATTTGTAAAGGATCTCAAATAATCAAAGAATTCACGTTCACTCTCTCAAAGAAATTCAAATACAATGAGTAGAACCATAGGCTTGACCTTTGTGATTTTCTCCACTAATGTAGATTTACCTAGTTTTGAATCACAGAGCTCTTGCAGGTTAAGATGAAGTTTTAAGGTGCAGGAAGGAATATACATGGAATAAGTGACTAAATTACCTCATTCAATGCAATACCTCAACCCCTTCTACCCCATAATTTTCAAACTATCCACCTTATTCTTCTTTAAATCATTTTTTGTATTTCACTACCTTTTTTATTATTATTTACAAAACAATTCAAAGCCACCATTTTCTTTATTTATTTCTTTGGCTTTTTCAAGAGACTTTCTAACTTTAAGAGCTTCATATCCCTCTTATTTGCCTCATTTCTCTTCACATTATATGGGCTAGGCTATACAACTTTACCATTAAGTATGTCTATTGTCTCTTAAGTAAATAATTTGACCACCTTACATATACCTTTCTTGGCTCATCTTAGAACATCACATTAATCCCCCAAACTTGGAGTTTTAACCACCCTTAAATTATTCTCCCAACGACACAAAGCCCCCAAACTTAGGCTTTCACCTATATTTCATTACATTGAATCATTCGATGGATCAAAGGAGGTTATGTGCCAAAAGGAAGATTTTAAAAGGGGTTAGGTATTTTAGCAATGTTATCATTACAAAAAGAAAGAAAAATACTCTCAAAGGCTTACAACTAGGGAATTATGTTAATGTGAGAATTTTTCTATGTGATGGGTCAAAAATGGCCTCGGGTCATTCTCTAAACCAAGCTTGTCCAGAATTTTGCATTGAGGACACTCGGGGAAAGTTCTATACTATAGATATATACAAGAATTATTAAAAAATCTAATCACACATGGCATCATACTCATGGAGAAAGAATTTAATCTCCCAACTAATTTGAGCAATTTGAGCTTAATAAGTTACTCCGAGTCAAGGACTCATCGTTGTCAAGAGAGAGCCCAAAATTGAATTGAGTGGTCTCATTGAAAAGAAAGCTCAAAAACATCCTTGATCATCTTAACAAAGCAAAATATAATATTTTTTTTGGTTTTTCTCAAAATGATTTCATTTCTTGCAAATAACATTTTGAAAGCATTTTTGAACTTTTGTCTCTTTCTAAACAATTAAAGAAAAATTAGGGGAATGCAAGGAAACATTTTCATTAAACTCCATGGAATTATTTACTCACAACTTCACATATCATTCATTTAGATCATAAAACAATCATAACACTGATTGAAACACAAATGACCCTATACCCTTAATAATGGCGTCACCCAATCTATCATAGGGCAAGGCAAGCATTCATGTCTCTCTTACCATGTACATAACATTCCTCAACAATTTCAACAAAAGACCACCATTTATTCCACATTCTAAATCAATTGGATTCAAAGCTTTTCTCCAAAAATGATCACATAATGCCCCAAGAAAGTTCACATTAACGTTTACAAGCATATAAGGGATTTTTCTCTTATTGACATTTTAACAAACATTTGGTGTGCATGATAAGTGAGATATTGAATATATAGAATAACAACATGTGTGAAAAATCCCAATGCACCAATTAACCACCAAACACAACACTTGTAATCATAATTAACCAATTGCAATGATCCTCGAAAATAATGTAGGCCCATAGCACCTTGTACATACTTCTACATCATGCATACACATCAGACTTGATTATGAATCAAATAAACTTAAGCTCTTTCACACATTGTTCAAGCCTACTAGATCATTACCGTACGTCTAACATTCACAGCACATCAATCATTACATCCACCTTCGTCATCATCTACTATTCGAACTTTACACTTCAAGAAAAAAATCAATTCACCTTAACTAATAACTCCTTCTCTACCTTCTACTAAACTAACACACAAGGACATATCACTTCATTACTAACTCAATCATATGAAAAAAAGATTTGGCTATACATATATTCAATAAATCACACTTACCACCCTTCTTGTCAATACACCTTTAAACCTAAGTTCAAACTAACATAAAAACAACAAGATGAACAACAAGTTGCTAGTGAATCAAAATACACCTCACATGGCTTTACTAGACTTTGATTTTTTTTTTGAACAAGAAAATTAGATGAATGACAAAGCAACTATGCTAGTGAATTGAAAGATCCCCACACGGCTTCACTAGGATTTGATTTTTCAACAAGGCAATAATAACAAGGTTATAAGAGATAGAAACTTAAAACATAATATTTAACATTTGATAAATACATATCTTTCTCTCTCTTAACTGAATGGCTCATAAGAGTGAGGACATAAATTTAAACTTGGGGGACTTATAACAGAGTACAAAGCTCCTCTCAAGCCCTTTATGTAACTTCTAAAACTTCTGCTACCAAATATAAAAGCATTATCTGGGGAGAAACTAAGACTTGCTGATCATGTTATCTCAAGAATAATACTTAGATAGGGAAGTATAGGTTATCATTATCAATTCTGAGGAGGAATCTGAAAACACATCTGACTTGGGTTTAGTGTATGATTTCTACAAACATGATAAAGCACTTCAATCTTTGGAACTCAAAAGCACTAATGGGATACTTTCTAGCCCTCTTATAATCCTATACCTATCTTTGAATATTTAAGCTTGACTATTTCTGATACCTTAAAAATAAGGCAGATATGGCCAGAATAGAGTAAATAAGAATTTACATAAGCTCCTTAGAGAACCTTTTTATGGCACGATTTGAGAATTGAAAGAAGGGAACATTTCTAAAATACCCTGTAACCTCTCGAAGAAAAGTACATACATCTCTGTACCATTATACAAGACTCTACTAGACACAACTTCACAGAAAACCTACAACTCTTCTAATCTGTGCTCTGTTACCAAGTTTGTAACCCTTCTATTGGCATAACTTATACGCAATTGAATAAAGTACATAAAATGTGCAAAATCAAAAGAAAATAACTCTTTCTAAATCCGTACTATCCAAAACTAAATTTATAAGATTACAACTCTTCTCTTAGAAACAAAATTGAAACTGAAAACATCAACTTCTACTGACTGTCTATAAAGAATCTACTAGCATTGACTTTAGATAGCCGGGACATGACCCCCAACTATCCCAAAAAAATATGACTGAATAAAGAAAATATGAAACTGTAGAACTGACTCGAGCCCTTAAATCAAAAGGACTAACCACCTATTGACTGGAAGCAACAACTGTCTGAATATAGTATGTGTGCTACGACTGAACTGATACCTACATTATGAGACAATGTAGCACATAGACATATATGTGGATCAGTACTTTGAGGATATACTTAGTATATGGGTTGTATGCAATAGTTAAACAATATCATCAATCTTTATAGAAATCATGCATGTTAAAAGTAAATGACTTACATATCTTGAATAAAATTCACATTAGTTGTGGTTAGGAAATAGATAATAGAAATCACGTGAATTGTTTCATTTTGTTCTAGATTTGCATTCTTTCTTTGTTCTCAACTTGTAAATTAAATGAAATCTTAAAGTATCAACTTTCAGGACATAAGATATAATCTCATAAAAGTAAGAAAGTTCTTGGTAACTTAATAATAATGACCCTTGAAAACTTTAGAAATCATAGGGTCATAGCCTTCAAAATAAGTATACCTTCAAACTTACACTTTTAGCTTAAGGATAGTAAAACTTCTTTAAAACTCAAGATCTTGATACTTTAGAAACTTTAAGACTTGAGATGCTAGAAAACATAAAAAAAAATTGAGACACTTGGGACTCAGGATTATATAACTTTGGGAGTTTCTTCTAAACGACATAAACCATGTGAGCTACATGGAGTCCAACGTCTTGCCCACATTGGAGAGAGTTTTTCTATCCTTGCCATCAGAGTAGAACCTTTAACTTTTAGTGATCACTAGCTTAACCCAGTTAAGGTAAATCAGAAATATACGGGGGCACATAGTTATGGGGCATGACACCTCGAAATCAAGCCCAACTCAGGGCAAAATAATACTCCCTTTCTTAGCTCAGAACTTTAAGAAAATCCACCTTAAATAATTCAACAATATGTAATGGGAGCCAATATTCTTCCCCTTCATCTAATATCAAATAAATAATGTGGATTTATTTCTTAGCTTAGGATAAAAACTTAATTCTTTTCTTGAAATCTTGATAGACATTTCATCAAAGTTTTAAAATCTCAACAATATGGAAATATAAGTACACTTCTCGAGTATCAATAATTCATCCTCAAAAACTCATAATTTCACAATAAAGTTCAACTCATGACAACAACTTTTGGAAATTCTTGTAAACATGATATCAATATATGAATGTGCATTTTATATCATGAACTCTCAATTTAGATCATAATGGAATAAAATAATCATGCAATTCAAGACTTGAACAATTCCATAATCTCATAAACTTTAAATATAGAAAAATAATATGAGTTCATCGTGGAAATACGAAATTCTTTAAGAAAATCTAAAACTTTTGGGAACAAGAACGAAAGAGTATTCTTGTACAACCCCACATACCTCAAATAGGGAATCCGAATCTTGAAAAATTATCGAAAAACTACGGTTGAATCTTGAGATATTTGGATTTTTGGTTTGAAACCCTAATGAATTTCCTTGGTAATTTTGAGAGAAAATAAACTTATTTTGGTGTCTTGGGGATTTAATCCTATGTTATGGATGATAAAGGGGTGGAAAATATCATTTCTACCCTCAATGAGACGAAGGAAAGAAGCTAAAAATTAGGGAAAAAGGCTATGGCCAAGGCGGCGCCTTGGCTAAGCTGGGTGGCGCCTTGCCCAGAGCATTTGCTAAGCTGGGTGGCGCCTCCCTATAGCCTTTAGCTACTATTTCTAAAACCCAAACATGCCCTTAGGCTCATCTAAAAATTTTGAAACTCACCCAAGATGTACTCTTTCCTTGACCCATTGCAACGCAATAAAAAATCGATAAATAGAGGTCGGGAAGGTCGATAAATAATTCCCCAAAGTTTGAAAGTTCAAAAATCAACTAAATGTTGAGCACTTATCAAAATTTCTAAGTGTAAGACTTATTTTGATTCGTTTAGAAAGCCTTAAAGATGAGGGAACTTTTTGGGGTCTTACATTTATACTCGCATTCACTGTCTTAGACAAGATTGATTTTATCTCCATATTTAAGACCTCTACTTTCCCACTAGATTGTGGGTGGTATAGAGTAGCCATCTTATGTTGCTTCACCCCATAAAAATAGGACCTTTCATCACTTATGACAGTATGTGATACTCCAAACCGAAAGAAGACGTTCTTTTTGAGAAATGCAACCACTCTTTTTCCCTCATTGTTAGACAAACCAAAGACCTCAACCTCTTTGGATACATAATCTATAGAAACCAAGATATACTTCAGGCAATAGGAACTCGTTAAGGGCCCCATGAAATCAATTCCCCAGATGTTGAATAATTCAACCTCCATTATTTTTGCCATGGACAGTTCATGATGCTTTGAGATTGAGACTTTTCTCTAACATTGGTCACATCTCCTCATAAAGTCATATGCATCCTTAAATAAGGTTGGTTAACAATATGTAACACCCCAATTTGTTGAATCGGAATACTACATGGTGCTGATGACTCCGAGGACCCACAAGCTAACCCATGACTGATATCTGTACCTGTATACTACAAATCATGATTTAATAATGTGGAATACATAGAATTATAAGGCCATAAGGTTCAACTAAATACAATCATGTGGGTGAAAATACCCAAAACAACTCAATCTGAATGTAAATCTGAACATAAATCTGAAAGCCTCTAAACGATCTAAATAAGGAGTTGAAAGAACATGTCTCCAACTAACTTCGTAAAACTAAACAGAAGAAATAAATAAATGAATCAAATCATATTGTCCTCTAATAAATGAGGACTCACTATTTCTCTACAACTGGAATACTACCGCTACTATTAGGCTGGAGTTCGTGTCTCGGAACCTATGGTGTAACATGAAAAGAAAGAACTATAGCATAAATAAGTCAGTCCATGGTCAAGGATAGGCTGTGAGTGACCCTTATCTGGCGGGTACTCAATGAGAATGGTGGGAACCCTAAACTAACGGTTTAAGCCACCTCATCAACCCTAAACTAATGGGTTAAGATGTCTCAACCTACACTGGCTATGTAGTTCTTGAACACAAGGATGACTACTAAGAATCACACCCTGAACTGGTAGGTGAGTTCCCATCCTTGAGTTCACTCGGTGCTAACCTCTACTCCTATCTGGAAGGAATGGACATGAATAACTGACTGTGTATGCCTTAATCTTACTGAATTACGTTGACTGGTGGAATGTTACTAATATCTGACAACTGACTAAGATCATGAGGTTTTCCTGAGTCACATGATTGAATAAAGACTATAGAATCATAGCTTGAGTTTTAATATCATGAAACATGACATGGATCTAGGCACACAGCTATAGTTCTCGGGTACAAGTACGCCCATGACTCGATGGAAGGAAACTGACACACATGACTGACTTGATCATAAGAGTAGAGTCCATAATTTATAATATCATAAGTAGGGATCTCATACTAAGCATGAT
>NW_025844929.1:0-2021 GCF_002878395.1 Capsicum annuum | reverse complement strand
TATAAGAGTAGAGTCCATAATTTATAATATCATAAGTAGGGATCTCATACTAAGCATGATTATCAACAATGTATTGCATGGAAAGGATTTCATATCACATGTAAGTACTTGCAAAATCTTAATATCATGTTCATTGCATAATCATATTGGCGACACATATCAATAGCATGTAAGTTCATGTGGATTGCATGGTTATCATACATCTTGTTCATAAGTAGGATTTGCAAGTAAGCATAGCATAATCTCATAAGAATAGTTCATGAGTATTCCCACAACATTTACAAGGCATATTATCAACATAGAAGTCATTGGAACGTAAGGGCATATCATGACTCCTTCACTTAGTCACAATTTAGCTATATTGCATGATTTCTAGTTTCTTAGGCATTTTATCAAACACCTTAGATGCACATCTTAAACATAGGTGAAATCATCAAATTATACATCATGAACAAGCAAATATACATGTTTCCAACTCATATGATATCATGAAATTCAAAAAAACATATAAAGATTCCATCTTGGGAATCACCCAATATCAACAACATGATCATCAACACCCAACAATATAGAAATCATATTTTATAATGAAAAAGAGGGTTTTTGAGCTTTATGGATGAAAGGGATCCATAAATCAACTCACACATACCTTAGAAGGAAGATTCTTGATGATTGACGGAGGAATTTCCTTGAAATCGGATCTTCAAGCTTAGTTACGCAACCCTAGTTGTTTTTCTCTTTTAGTGCTCTTGGATGATAACCTTTGAGATGATAATAGGGTTTTAATATGTTTATAAGCTAGATATTTCATAGGGTTAAGTTTAGTTACATGTAAGGAGTGTTAAAAGACTTAATTACCATTAAAATAACTCAAAACGGAGTGTTTTTGGCACCTGGAATTGACTTAGGCGGTGCCTAAGTTATTTCCTAAGCTAGGTTAGGCGGCACCTAACCAATTGCCTATGCTTGGATTTGGCGGCGCCTAACCAATTGCCTATGCTTGGGGTGGGCGCCGCCTAACCAATCGCTTATGCTTATTGTCTCTCACGAAAATAGGTATAACTTTTCATTCGGGTATTGGATTAAGGCAAAATTGATATCATTGGAAAGCTAATTTGATTCTCTATAATTTGGTGGGTCTAAATCAGACAAAATACCACATTAACATCGAGTTATACTCATTCAAAGATGACCCTTGCAAAATCGAACACTAAAACTTGATGGATTCAAAAACTCTTAGGTTGTATTACCTTAAGTGACTCATATGAACATCCTTAATGCATCATAAGCTATCCTACCACTACAATATTCATTGTAAGTCATGTAGTCAAGTATGAATCATAGGATTGGAGATTTCATATGTAGGAATACTTATTCACTTCCTAGTATAGAAATATGTGGGGTATTACAATATCTTCCCCGTGGGAACATTCATCCTCGAACGAGAATTTATTGAGAAGGGATAGAAGACAATAGAACAAGAACTGAACATGAAGAACTGCAACTTGCTCTTATGACTGACATGCTAAACATACTGAACTCGTGCATATCTGATACATGGACAACTGACACATGAATGCATGACTGAGTATGAAATGGTTTATAGGTACCAAATTTATATAGGAAACATGAACATGAAACTGAATAAGATTAAGGAGAACTGTTACCTTGAGCTTGATCTGAATTGGCGGGGAAGAGGTGAGGATACTTTGTATGCATATCTGCTTCTGCTGCCCAAGTAGCTGCCTCATGAGAATAGTTTTGCCAAAGAACCTTGACTAGAGGGACTTCTTTGTTCCTCAATCTACGAGTCTGATAATATAAGATTTTGACTGGAATCTCTTCATTGGAGAGGCTGTTCTAAATATCGATGCTCTAAATTGGGACAACAAATATTGGGTCACCTATGCACTTCTTTAATAAAGAGACATGGAAGACTGGATGGACTGAGGCTAGATCTAAAGAAAACTCAAGCTCATAAGCTACCTTGCCGAAGCGACAAAGAATTCTGAAGGGACCGA
>NW_025844928.1:0-3490 GCF_002878395.1 Capsicum annuum | reverse complement strand
ACACCAGGAGGATTAAACACTGTCCACCTTATGTATCACCTATACGATGCGTACCCAATCATAGGACACTCACCCCTAAGTCGTATCCATTACAGTGACCAAAACCATACCACTAACTAATACTGGTCAACTAATACGGCTCGTACCATTAATCGTATTAGGTTCGTAGAATGGGATTTCAGGAAATTTTCTAAGGGTCCACACCTGGGATGCTTTAGTCTTCTCTACTAGGAACATTCGTCCCTGAATGATGGATAAGGTAGGGGTAATCACACAGAGAGTTATTTTCATTATTCATACACAAAGTCATTTACATTATCAAACATCAATCTCACCTTATGATGTCTCTACTCTTACCTTTACAAAACAAAAAACAAAGATGCAACTCTTCCTTTAAAAAACTCAGAAAATAAAGATGTGTTCAAGAACACATACCTTGCACACGAATATCAGAAGCAAAAAACAAGAGCGGATACTTGGACTTATTGTCCTCCTTCATTTCCCACGTGGCCTTTTCCACCTTTTGGTTCCACCATAAAACCTTAACCAAAGCCGCATCCTTAGAGAATCCAAGATATCCAACCCCTCCAAAGCAACAATCGAAGACAGATCACCAATACACTTCCTCAACATAGAAATATGGAATATTAGATGAACCAAACTTAAGCTAGATGACAACTACAACTCATAGCAACAGTGTCCTTTTTTTGAAAAATCTCACAAGGACCAATGTATCGAGGACTGATCTTTCCCTTTTTGCCAAACTGCACTACTATAATGCCCTAATTCCCGAGAACCAGAATGCCACACGGTGCTTATGATCTCGAAGGACCATAAGCTAACCCTTTTTCTGATATCTGTACCTGTTCACTGCTAATATAATAAAATACATGCGAAGACCGGCTAACACTTGCCATAAGGTTCAAACATCTAGAAATATACAATACCTTAAACCACACACTAATACATCTGTCTGAAAAGCCTCTACACTGCCTGAACTAAGGAGTTGAAGGGACAATTCCCCAATTAACTCCGTCTACTAAAATCAAATACTGTAATAACAATATCCTCGGATGATGAGGACTCACTGCTGCACCCACTGCTGCTTATACAAGTGACTTATAAGATGCTCCAAGTTTCACTCCTCATAACCTATGGTGCCCCAAAATAAAAGAACACCATAGCGCGAGGTGTACTGAGTATGAAAGCAGGGAAGGCTAAATGCAAGGGCTTATGCATGAACATTTAATCAACAGAATAATCATGAGAATAAGGAACGAGTACACATATATGAATGCACAGTTCACAACCACTATAACAATTATAACGACTCCAGATACCACAACTCAGATACCACTTTACTGTCCTCGAAACTCACTACTGTACTGGGGTACTGCATTACAGAATCATAGGATACCAACACTGATCAATCGAATACACTCACACTTTTGACTCCTAAAGATTTATACTGACACAGAAACCATGAGAAGTAGTTACATAACTCACCATGACTCCTCATAAGCGACTGAATATGTGGGGGTGCACGTAATAATTTGAATAATATCTTTGATTTCGTAAAACATGCGTACGGAAAATAAAGACTCATATGGCTTAAATTTCATTATCCATTACTGTCCTCGAAACTCACTACTGTACTGGGGTACTGCATTACTGAATCATAGGATACTAACACTGATCAATCGAATACACTCACTCCTGACTCCTGAAGATTTATACTAACACAGAAACCATGAGAAGTAGTTACATAACTCACCATGACTTCTCATAAGCAACTGATTATGTGGGGGTGCACGTAATAATTTGAATAATATCTTTGATTTCGTAAAACATACGTACGGAAAGTGAAGACTCACATGCCTTGAATTTCATTATCCATACTTCTCATAATATTATAGAGAGGAAAACATAAGTAAAATCCCATAAATCATCATAAAATCATCAATATTCATCATTAATTCTCATGACCCATCATAGACAACCAAACTCATCAACTCAAGACTCGGAGTGACTTGATAGTTCAAGAAACATACTCTTATGGACAGGGGAGTTTCTTATAACCAACAACCCCACGTGAGCCGCATGGAATACCAACATTTTCCCTCCTAGGGAGAGCACTCCCATTGGTAGGAGTGTTGTAATCTTGCCAGGGAGTACAACCTTAAAGCTTTCATAATCACAATTCGGCTGTTTGGCCAACAATATCATCATCAACAACCCTATGGTGGCACATAGGTTTGGGAAAATACCAAATTTCCCTCTCGGTGCTAAGTAATACTCCCCGACTAGCTCAGAACGCGTTAGAAAATCTACTACAATATCACAAGGGTCTATCATGAAGACCAAATCATATCTCTTTCTCATTTATCAAATTATATCAATTTGTCGATTCCTAACTCAACACATTTTAACTCAAAACATTTTAATTTTCCTCAACATCAACATGGTATCAATAACAAAGCATTTCGTCTCTGCGAGCTTAAAATCAATATAAATCATCCCGACTCTGCAGATGCAAATCAATATTCTCAAATGATCATTCTTTCATTTCAATATTCAAATCATGACAATAGCTTTTGAAAAACATTTAAGATCTTCAAATTATAGTAAGATTTTGTATGTCGTAATGTAACTCAAATCATGGCTCTTATATCAAGAATCCTAAAAAAATAATTTCATAGTAGTGGTATGCAATTTATGGCATAAAATCTCAATTCAAGAAAACAAGATAATAAGGTTATTATGTATACCAATATTGGATGATTCAAAGTTCCATAAATCATATCTTGAAAACACTTGAAATATCAACTCATGGTAGAAATATGAAATCCACCATATCAAATCATAACTTGGAAATAATAAAGTAGTCATGTACATCAAAGCTTAAACAATTTATATTTTTCAAACCCTCATAATTCGTCATTAAAACATCTTGGGTATTTACCTACTTTACAAAATCATGAAATTCCAATGATAAAATCAATTCTTTGGGCACAAGAATGAAAAGATATTCTTGTTCGAAACCCCACATACTAAGTTCTCACGGAATTTATTTTAAGTTCTCAAATCATCGGAAATTCATCGATCGTAGCACGACAATGATTATCACGAAACTGACTCAGCTCTAGACCAGCAGACTATTTCGGGCATACGTACCCCCAACAATTAATAACATAAGTAATACGTAGTATACAACAACACATACTCACATGCCCACAAGCCATCATGCACCATGTATTCATTAACACCTCACACCAATCATTTGAAGATTATATTCATATACAAGTATTGGGATCTCATGACATTACATCGTAGATCATTCAACAAGGATGCATATGGTTAAGGAAGAATACAACATAACATAGTTTATCCAATCGGGATACATACAAATAAGATATATTCAACACATCACGATTCACTTCTCGAGGTTCTTTCCTTTAAGATCTTGATATATGCAATTCGACCCATAATT
>NW_025844927.1:0-4603 GCF_002878395.1 Capsicum annuum | reverse complement strand
CTTGCCAGTGGGACATAATTTATAGCTTGAAAGTCCTTGAGCTAAGTCTTGCCTCTAAGGCAATAGTTGTAGAACATACCATAAATGAAAACATAACGTGGTAGAGTCAACTCTTGCCCGTGGGGCATAATTTGTTATTTGAAAGTCCTTGAGCTAAGTCTTTCCTCTAAGGCAATAGTTGTTGAACATCTCATAAATTTAAACATAACGTGGTAGAGTCAACTCTTGCCCATGGGGGCATAAATTGTTATTTGAAAATCCTTGAGCTAAGTCTTGCCTCTAAGATAATAGTTGTAGAACATCTCATAAATGAAAACATAATGTAGTAGAGTCAACTCTTACCCGTGAGACATAATTTGTTATTTGAAAATCCCTGAGCTAAGTCTTGCCTCTGAGGTAAGAGTTATAAAACATCTGATAAATCAAAATACAATGTGGTAGTGTGAACTCTTGCCCATGAAACATAACTTGTTGTTTGAAAGTTATAAGTCTTGCCTCTACAATGTGGTTGTGTTAACTCTTGCCCATGAAACGTCACTTGTTGTTTGAAAGTCATAAGTCTTGCCTTTATAATGTGATAGTGTCAACTCTTGCTCATAAGATGTAACTTGATTGGAAGAAAAGAACAAAAATAATAAAAATTGTGGAAAAAGAAGAAAATGAAGAAAAATATTAAAAAAATAAAAATCAAAGAAAATGTAGAAGGTGAGAGAGAATGAAAAAAAAGGTTAATAAAAATAAAAATAAAAAGTTTAAATAAAAATAAAGATCGAGAAAATTTAAAAAGAAAAAATAAAAAATCAAAGGAAAATAAAAAAAAGTTATTTTTTATAAAAGTAGACATTGAGAGGTGTAAAAAAAAGTAAGGGTTGAGAAAAAAAAAAGAAAAAGAAAAAAAAGCGAAAATAAAAAATAAAAAATCAAGGTAAAATAAAAAAAAAAGTTGAGAAGAAAAAAGAAAAAAAAAGTAAGGGTTGATAAAAATCAAAAATAAAAATCAAAGTAGAATTAAAAAAAGAAAAAAATAAAAGTTGAAAGACATAAATATGGAGTTGTTATCCATTATGAGGATCATTTATGTAATTTACTTCATTGGTCAGGGACAATTTCGTCCAAGAAAATATTAGTTAATAGGTAAAGGCTATTTTAAGGAAGTTTTTTATTTGGGCTGAAATTTTAAAATCATCCCAATTTGGGTGTATTCCTGAGATTTACCTGGATTCGAAATGATTGATATAAAGTTAAAATTTTGCTTTGACATGCAATTTAAATTTTTAAGTTGTATTTTTTTTTTATGAATATGAAAATCAAACAAGTTGTGAAAAACTATTAAATTTCCTCACATTCTTATATAATGTTATTAAATGAGCAAACTATAGTTCATAAATTGAATATTGTAATATCCTAACACAGTGCATTGAAAAATCACATATCTGCATGTTCCTTTTATGAATAAACTAGTATACGTATCCATGCGATGCACAGATAATATTAATGTAATACTTCTAATCATTTTATATTAAAATATCTCTTCGAGCATGTTAAATAATATTACCTTAAAAAAAGTTCAACTATTGTATTATTTCTCAATAAGATGTGGAGGAAAAAAATCCACCTCCGAATCCTACCTTTTTATTTTTATTTTCCATTCGATATTCAGTGTTTGCGAGCTCCATTAAATCCGAATGTGGGTCGAAAAGTCCCATATTGGGTGGTAAAGTACTTTCTAACAAAGGTGACTCCATAACCAAGGAGGCTTGAACCCGAGACCTCTAGCTAAGGATGAAGGAGTTCTTACATTCCACCATAACCTTTTTTGGTTCCCACCCCTACCCCTCCCCCCCCCTCTTTTTTCTCCAAATCATAAATTCCGCCCCCCCCCCCCCCTACACAATCCCCTATCTTTAATCAAATCTATGCGAAAAGATAATCATGTAAATGTAAACAACTTTATGTTTCATATTTTTTATTATATTATTTACAATTTAAATATATTAAATTATGAATATTTTCTCTTTTCACATCTCTAACAAATCTATATGAGTAAAAACAATCATGTAATTATATAAAAAAAAATCCTTTCATGTTTCATATTTTTCTTCTTATATTTTTTGCTATTTAATGAGTTCAGATTATCAAGAACATTTACATTTTTATTCTACTATCTCCCATCTCTTTCGTTTAAAATTTATAAATAATAATATGCACATTATTTAATTACTTTATTATATTTTCAAAATTAATTCAATTCCTCTTGACTCACCCCACAACCCAGCCCAACTCCCATCCTCGATTTACATTTTCTATTGTGCTGCCACTTGATTTAATCATATGCTAAACTTTATTATTATTATTATTATTATTATTATTATTATTTAAAAAAAAGTTTCTTGATCTTGAGAATATAAGTGGTGTCAAATTGATTTCAACCCTAAATATCCACATGCGTTAGATATGCTTTGTAAAACTAAATATATGTTTTAAAATGTGTCATCCTCAAATTAATATTTCTTGCTTAAATAAACTCAATAGAAATTCTTGCTAATATTTCTTCTTTCAAATTTGACTTACATTATCTAAATAGATCTCTACTCTTCATAACTTATATATTATCAATTACTAATTATTTTTATCAATTTGATCTACCTAAATTTGGAATATATTCATCTAAGTTGAATATTTGATCTTTGAAATATCTTATCCTTATTTTATTATTTTTGTTTTAGATAATAAGTCAACCTAATCTTTGATTTTTGTTGAGATAGTTGGACAATATTTGATTGAAAAATTAAATAAAATATTGATTAATTATTTATTAAAAAACAAAAAAATCGTGAAATAAAGTTGTGTGATCTGGTGGTGCCAGAGTTATACAACTCGAACTTATTACCCTTCATTGATATATCGTTATTTTGAGTAGTAGACATATTCACAGGAAGTGTGTGTGTTCGAAAAAATATTAATTATTAATAAAATGTTAGTGTAATCTCAGTGAATAATTGTTTTGACTTCAAACTCAAAAAATCAACTCATATTTAAAGTTGTGTTCCATTATCCTACAAAATTATAAAATTTGAATGATTAATCGTATTTTTTAAAGCACAACATAAAATTAAAAAACAGTTACGAATAATATAAAAGTTGAGCATATATAAGGAATCTAAATTTAGGGAATGTAATTTTAAAGATAAGAATTACTATACTTGAATTGGATATAAATATTTACTTAGAAATTAGTATGAAATATAAAAATATATTTAATTCTAATATTAATTAAAAATTTACAGTTAGTTTAAGGATAAGAATTTACAAAAGTAAAATATTTTTAGTTTAAGGACAAGAATTTATGAAAGTAAAATATATCTATAAGGATTTCAATTTCTTGAAGCTAGTCTAGGTGATTGTTACCCTAATCAAATATTTAATTATAATTTTTATTTAATTATTAAAAAACTTATTTTGACACAAATTCAAAAATTATACCGGTTAGTAAGATGTTAGAAATAGAATAAAAATTATTTGAAAAACAATCTCGTACTAATATACATTTGAAAAAGATAGGATCTAAGATTCAAATTATATCGTGCATTAAGTATAATAACTATCTAGTGTTATGAAACGAAACGAAACGAAATTATATGTCACGTATTATGCTGTAAAAAATTTCAACTAATCAATAAAGTAGTAAGTAAAATAATTATATCAATCTCTACGAAGAAAACACCTTAGATGCGTTAGTAGATGAGAAATAAGAAAACATATTTTCCATTAAAATAAAAGTTATTGAGTTAATTAGTTACTTAATTTTTTTTTATCTTTGGATATTCATCTAAATTTTTCGCAACATCAATATATAATATTATAAATATATAATTTAATAAAATAATAATATAAAAATATCCCACAATTTTGCATCAATATCCTTGCTTGAGGGTATGTTGGCAAACTCAAAGGATCACAAGCAAATGACTCCGTGGTGAAGAACCGTAAGATGGTCATATCTTTAGTGTTAATGAGGAAATTAATTGTTGCTACTCATACTTTATACCAAAATATATGTAATAAAAATACATTTAAGGAACATTATTGGCTTCCGGCATTACAAAAAGGAGTGTTTGAATTAATTTGAAGACTAAATTGTTAATATTAATTAAAATACATGCATTGAGCTAGCCAACTCGACACTAATTATCCTCATGTATTAAAACTGCTTGACGTTCTTTTGATTCATTTGTATCTCCTCTACTCTAGTAATTATTTCAGATGACTATCCTCAGATATTTTTAGTCTAAAATATATAATGTTGGATAATCAACACACGGGTAATTGCTTAAACAAAATAGAGTTAATAAAAGTTAGCATTAAAAAGCATCAATTTAAGTAAAATTCTCAATGAAATATCATTTTATTTTTCAATTACATAATCAAATGAATTTATTTTTATTAAATCAAACGAACAATACCAAAATGAAAAATATTACTTACTTGAATTCATATATGAATATATTAGAAAAAAAAGTCTGTAATAAGAACATCACTTATCTGCATAAAAAAAGCAAAAATGTTAAAACACAAAAAGTTAAAAAAAAAAAACATAAAAAGA
>NW_025844926.1:585-1290 GCF_002878395.1 Capsicum annuum | reverse complement strand
CAGACAATGGATAATGACATTACTTAACCCAGAAAAAACAATCTACCACAAGAGCAATTAAAAAAGGATTTATTTCAGACGGACTACTGACAAGATATTGTAAAATAATTGGATACAAGTATCCAGATCACCAATGTTCAAGATGTAATGGAGAAGATAACATTATTTCAGAAGTACATCTAGAATAAAAGAAGACAAAATGTCAGCTGGAAAGATAAGATAAGAAGCAATAATGGAGATATAGCAGATACGACAAAGACAAGATATTAGATTATTTATGAAGCATTGTATAGATTTTTACGTAGAATTGTTAAGATTGTAAATTATGTAGACTTTTTTCCTTTAGCCTTTAAAGGCTATGTATAGGCTTTTTAGGTTTAGGTAACCTTTAGTAGCCTTTTTGACTTTATGGGATAACATTTAAAAAACGTGTAAAGATGCTTGTAAAGTTTTTTTCGTTCTATAAAGGAAGGCAACTAAAGGCATTGCAAAGCAAGTCTTCATGCGTTGAAGCAAATACTCTCTCCATTCCACAACAAATATTTTACTCAGTTAATTAAAAAACAGATATATATTAAAAAGTTTATTAACAAAGCGGAAACGGAGAAAAATTCCTAAGAACTATGCCATCTTAAAGGTGAAACCAATGAGGTAAGAAGCCGTGGCGGGGAGTAACCAGAGTAGAGGCGCTGTTTAAGGGAAAAA
>NW_025844926.1:0-485 GCF_002878395.1 Capsicum annuum | reverse complement strand
AAGTAGCAGATATAAGAAAAATCATATTAGAAAAAGCTTTTGGTGAATATTACATGACTAGAGTAAATTATATACCATATCTACCTAACTACTATTACAAATATTTACGATGATAAGTTACATAAAATTTTTAGAAAAAGATATAAAAAATATGCAGTTACTAGAAAAACAGATAAAAATAAATTTTGAGAAATACATGGAAAATAAAGATATAAAATTTCTTAATAAAATATGCAAAAACTACTAAGGCTAAAACAAAAAACTACAAAACACTCTAATAAAACCAATTTTAAAAGATAGATTATCTAGATTATCTTAAAGTTTTAATCTTATATATACTTAAAGATATGAAAATGATAGATATCAAGAAAATAATATTAGAAGAAGTAATAAACTATGAAATTGAAACTGCAAATTGTCTAGAACAGTTATACGAAGAAATTTACCCAGAAGGATATTATTCAGATTAAAAAAAAAATGTTAGA
>NW_025844925.1:501-1672 GCF_002878395.1 Capsicum annuum | reverse complement strand
GATATTCTTGATGAACTGAAAGTGATTGACAAATTATATGATGACTCACATGTGTTATTATACTTATTTCATCCTCTCATAATTTTGATGATTTAAGTCGAGCTAAGTGAGTCATCTATATCAGCATGCATAATTTTATAAACTATGATGATATTAAGATATTATTTTATATATGCATTGCACCCCCATATGCTCGGTATTTTTCCATGGTACTGACCCACATATTCGTATGTGGGCTACTTTTTCTTGGAATGTAGGTACAAGGTATAGTTGTACCTTCAGATCCAGTCAGTTCGTGGTATCCAGTTAGCAGGTGATGAGTCCTTTTGATTTAAGGGCTTGGATTAGTTATGCAGAGTTTATAGTGTTGTATTTTCTTTATTCAGTCATATTGAGTTGGGGTAGTCGGGAGTCGTGACCCGGCTACCTATAGTCAGTACTAGTAGAGGCTTCATAGACAGTCAGTAGAAGTCGATGAATTTTGTTTCAATTTTGGTTGTAAAGGTAGAATTGTAATCCTGTAAAATTCCATTTTTGTATCGATCAGATTCAGAAAAGAGTTAATTTCTGCTGATTTGTATGGATTTGTATTTTTATTCAATTGCTTATGAGTTATGCCAGTAGAAGGGTTAGCTTGGGGTCACTTGTGACCTTAAGCACCGTGTGACGTCTCGGGACCCGATTTCGGGGCGTTACACATAAATGTTTAAATTTAGATTAGATTTACTTGAGATTAATTTATATTGATTAATTATGAGAAGACCATTTAAAAATAGAGAAACTTTTAGAAAAATTAAAGAATCTTTAATTAGTAGTTATTCAGAATGTATAAGTCCAAATAAAACAAAAGAAAACCCACAATATCGTTTAAATGAATAAAGTACAAAAATACAAAGAATTAAAACAAATTATTTCTAAAAAAAACATAAAGAATTAAAAATAAGAATAGAAAGACTACATTATAATATATTACCGGAGTTAGTAAAAACTCCATAAATGCACAAAAAGATGAAATATCAAATTTAGAATCACAAATAGATAGTTTAGAATATATATATATCAACATGAACTATTTACAATAAAATGAACAAAGAAGAATTTATAATAGATGAAAAATATATGAAAATCCTTCGTGATTTTCATATATTTTTCATCTATTATAAATTCTTCT
>NW_025844925.1:0-401 GCF_002878395.1 Capsicum annuum | reverse complement strand
AACTATTTACAATAAAATGAACAAAGAAGAATTTATAATAGATGAAAAATATATGAAAATCACGAAGGATTAAAAATAAAAATTGTATTTTCTAATCTAGGAAGATGATATAAGAAAATAGGTGAACATTGCTAGAAAAAAAAGAATTAAAATTAGAAGATAAATTGACAGTTATGGTGAGAATAGAAAAAGAAAACGAAGAAATAGATAGAAAAAAAGAAACAGAAAAAATAAAACAACAAACTACAGAAGAAATACGAAAAATAGAAGAAACTAAAAATAATATTATTGCTGAATTAGAAAAAGAACTACAAATGCTAAAAGATCTGTATGAAAAAAGACAGAAAGAAAAAGAAGAAAAAGATAAAGAACAAAAATTATTAAATGAGATAAATCAATTT
>NW_025844924.1:0-1690 GCF_002878395.1 Capsicum annuum | reverse complement strand
TTTTTTGTATCTAATTCTTCTTTTGAATTTATTATTTTTATTAGAAACTAAGAAAATATTTACAAGGTTGGATAATTCAAATATTGACCCAGTCCAAAAGACAATAAAATGAAATAAAAGAAAATAAAAGTAAAAATAAATAAAATGAAAAACAAATATAGGAAAATGGAAATTGTAAAGTTGTTCTAGAATCTTCTTCTTAGCTGTTATCATCAATCACATCTAAGATCAATGTAACTGAACTCTAATTATCTTTTTATAAAAGTTGTACTCCGATGTTCTTCTGTGCATGTAAACTCAGAGCCCAGTTATTTAAAAAGTACAGCAGTGAGATATATATTAGATATGTTAAGAATTTATCTATGTTTATTGAATTAATTATGAGAAGACCATTTAAAAATTGAGAAACTTTTAGAAAAATTAAAGAATCTTTAATTAGTAATTATTCAGAATATATAAGTCTAAATAAAACAAAAGAAAATCCACAAAGATTAGCCTGCCTAATTACTTTAATATCTAGTATTGAAGCGAAATTAATTATCCATTTAAAATCTAGAAGAATGAAACACATACCACCTAATTATGATAAAATTAGATTTAGATATCCACTAAGATACTATAAATATGGTTTAAATGAATAAAGTGCAGAAATACAAAGAATTAAAACAAATTATTTCTGAAAAATGTAAAGAATTAAAAATAAGAATAGAAAGATTACATTATAATATATTTGCTGGAGTTAGTGAAAATTCAATAAATACACAAAAAGATGAAATATCGAAATTAGAATCACAAATAGACAGTTTAGAATATATATATCAACATAAACTATTCACAATAAAATGAATAAAGAAGAATTTATAATAGATGAAAAAATATATGAAAATCATGAAGGATTAAAAATAAAAATAGTATTTTCTAATTTAGGAAGAAGATATAAGAAAATAGGTGAACATTTATATCTAATGTTAGAAAAAGAAGAATTAAAACTAGAAGATAAATTGACAGCAATGGTAAGAATAGAAACAGAAAACGAAGAAATAGATAGGAAAAAGGAAATAGAAAAAATAAAACAACAAACTACGAAAGAAATACGACAAATAGAAGAAACTAAAAATAGTAGGATTGCTGAATTAGAAAAAGAACTACAAATGTTAAAAAATCTGTATGAACAAAGACAAAAGGAAAAAGAAGAAAAATATAGAGAACAAAAATTACTAAACGAGATAAATCAATTTAAGGAAAAATTGAAAATAAGAAACAAAGAATTAGAAATAAATAATATAGATATTGAAGAGACAGATAATTATGATTCGGAAGATAGTGAAACATATACAGAAATATTAACAAATACAAAAAATTTAGGAATCAATGAAAAACAAGAAGTAATTAATGAAGGAAACTTGGAAAGTTCCAACACAGAAATAAATACTCTTAATAAAAAAGAAGACGAAAATATAATACCTAAAACAACAGAAATAAAAAAAAACTATATATTATAAGAGCAAGTTTAAAAAATATAATGAATATGACAAATGGACACCAAAACAAATAGTTAATAAAAATTATAACTTTTTAGACCTAGACTGTGTAATAGATACAGAAAAAACAATACAATTATGGATAGGATATATGACAAAACAATTATTAGATAATAATATAAACATAACAGATGCACCAGAATATATAG
>NW_025844923.1:589-1191 GCF_002878395.1 Capsicum annuum | reverse complement strand
GACAATTATGTTATACTGTAGTCTTTCTATCCTTATTTTTAATTCTTTACATTTTTCAGATATTATTTGTTTTAATTCTTTATATTTTTGTAATTTCTGTACGTTATTCATCTAAACAATATTTATAATATTTTGGTGGATATCTAAATCTAATTTTATCATAATTAATAAATTAATCAAATAAATCTAAATACATACTTCTGATAACTTTAAACAACATAAGCTCTGATTATGCATTAATGCTTCACTAGTCAGGCTTGTTTCTTTACTGATTGTGCCTAAACTAGTAATGAATTTGATGAGCCAAAGATGTTTATTAATTCATGATATTGGATCCACCCAAGTTTAATTATCCTCCTAAGAAGGATGTACATGAGTTTTTTGTTAGTTGTCAGGCGAACTTGCATAACCTCGATTTGATTGAATTTCATGGTGTTGATTATACTACCTTTTAGTTCGTTGGGGCAATGAAGGTCTAATGGATCTATTTAAGTTACCCAAGTTATCCGTACCCCCTACAATTGGTATCAGAGCTTATATTGTTTAAAGTTATCGGAAGTAATATATATTTGGATTTATTTGATTAATTTATTAATTATGAT
>NW_025844922.1:498-5129 GCF_002878395.1 Capsicum annuum | reverse complement strand
GTCGAAGCAGTCGCGCTAGCTGATAATGAAGGTTAGAGTGTTGTGGCATTCTTAAAGAGAAATATCTTCTCTCATTTTGGGATAACCCGTACCATCATAAGCGATGGAGGATCACATTTTTGCAACAAGCTGTTCAGAGCCGTATTGACAAAGTATGGGGTTAAGCAATATAAGGTAGCTACACCGTACCACCCACAAACTAGTGGGCAGGTGGAGGTTTCAAAGTGGGAATCAAGCTGATCCTTGCTAAGACTGTGAATGCCAGCAGGAAAGATTGGTCAAGGAAGCTGGACGATGCCTTATGGGCATATAGGACAGCGTTTAATACACCAATTGGCATGTCACGATACCAACTAGTTTATGGAAAGGCTTGTAACTTGCCAATTAAGCTAGAACATAAAGCAGTGTGGGCACTGAAGCAGCTTGACTTGAACTGGGATGATGCTATAAATATGAGATTGGGACAGTTGAACGAGATGGATGAATTCCATCTAAATGTGTATGAAAGAGCAGATCTTTACAAGGAAAGGATGAAAAAGTACCATGATCAGAGGATTATCCAACGAAACTTTTAGAAAGGCAATTTGGTACTCCTTTTCAACTCCAGACTGAAGCTGTTTCCAGGTAAGTTGAAGTCTAAATGGTCTGGTCCATTCAGAATTAGCCAAGTTTACTCATCTGGAGTAGTGGAGTTAGAAAAAAATGATGGTAGTATCTTTAAGGTGAATGGCCAAAGAGGGAAGCTATATATTGGTCCAACTGACTCGATAAAATATATAGCCACCATATATCTTGATGAAGTCTGAGTAATCGAGATAACTATATCGTGCCGCGACAATAAATCAAGCGCTACATGGGAGGAAACCCAACATTTTACTAGGATTTTGTTTTTGGTAAATAAAAATTCAAAAAGATGAGTTGATCCACGACCAAAACTAAGGCACTTGGTGGGAGGCAACCCATCCTTCTAATCATTTTTTTTGTTTTTGATTAAGTGTAGGTGCATGAAGTACAAAGGAGGAGATTAGTCCCAATTTTGATTTGGAAATGAGTCATGGAAATGGTGGTAAGTCTAGGAATGATGGAACAATACAGGTAAGTGGGAGTGGTCAAATGTGTAAGGCTCAAGTATGATTTGCATTAGAGTCACCACTTGAATCAAGTAGATTCGATCCAAAAAGTTTCATGGTGCCACTTTATTTTGTGACTTTCAATGAGGTCTGTGGTGGTAGCATAGGGATCGAGACGATAGGCCTGATCTCGAAGCCCACCACTAACCTCGATGAGGGTGCGGGGGAGAAGCCTTCGTGGTATGGACCTTTTCGACCAAGAGTGCGCCATTTTTCCAATTGCCTATGCTCACTGCCTCACATAGGCGATAGGTTAGGCGCCGCATATGCCAACATAGGCGATAGGTTAGGTGCTGCCTATGCCATCGCCTATGCTTACAGCCTTACATAGGTGATAGGTTAGGTGCCACCTATGCCAACATAGGCAATAGGTTAGACACCACCTATGCCATCGCCTATGCTTACTGCCTCACATAGAAAATAGGTTAGCCATAGGCGATAGGTTAGGCGGCGCCTATGCCATCGCCTATGCTTACTGCCTCACTTAGGAGATAGGTTAGGCGCCGCCTATGCCAACATAGGCGATAGGTTAGGCGCCGCCTATGCCATCGCCTATGCTCACTGCCTCACATAGGTGATAGGTTAGGCGCCTCCTATGCCAGCATAGGCGAAAGGTTAGGTGCCGCCTACTTATGCTTAGGCGATTCTATGGGCGCCGCCTATCAACGTAAATTTTTCCTAATAAACCATTTTTGAATGGACCAACCCGACCCATGTCTCATCTTTTAAATATATCCTTTACCCTTAAACCCCACTCAATTTTTCTTAAACCTAAGTGCCGCCGAAATAACCTTTCCCTCTCCAAGCCCTTCTCTTTTCTCATCTAATCCTGCAGGCTCACCTTCCCGATTCATCATGAATTTATCACCAAGTAAGTTGTTTTTTTTCATGTTCCGTAGTTGTTTCATTGCTACGCTTATAATGGTTAACTGGATTTTGTAGTAGTGCTTGGTGATAAGAGTATGGTTAGTTTGTTATAATTTTTAAAAAATACATCTGAATGGATTCTTGTGGGAAATCTTGATTTTACTCCGGCATGTATTGATTGGTATTCACTATCATAATTTTTTATTATTATGTAGTTGAACTATTGAAGTTTAATGCATAATTTTGGGAGTTGTAAGCTTGACTATGTGAGTAACTCGTTCATCGATGTAATGATCATGGTTAACCAAAAGCATAAGATTGCGTAATTGTTTCTATGCTATAGCATGATAAGATTTCTATGTGGTAGTCTTGTTCAAAGATTGCATTGGTCAAATGAAATAAAGTTGGAAATGATAGTCAAGATTACAGGACCATTGTGTGCTGCTTCTGTATATCAAACTGAGAAATTGTTATGTAAAGGGAAGGGTTGAAATTGTGACTGCACTAATACTATTGTTGGCACATACCATCTAAATGTATGTCGATGAAGTCTGAGTAATCGACAACACTCACTCAATTAGTTTGTGCTAACAAATTAAGTGTGAGGTGGTGCCATCACTATTTTCTTTTTCGATTATAGTGAATTTTACGAAATAAGACTAACATAACCCTATTATGATCTCAGGTAACATGGCTCCAAAAGGACAACAGGGAAAGGAGAAAGCATCCACCTCACAAAAAGGTCAAAAAAGGTCAAGAAAGGACCACGCTGATTCCTCCTCTCTTCAAGTGCCTCGATGCACTTTTGGGATCAAATGGGTTCTGGAGGAGGAAGGGAAGGAATGGTATAGAAACAATAAAGTGAAGAAATATGTCCATGTAGAGTCGATGCAGAAGGAAAGTTTAGCAAAGAACTGCCCTCGCATTTTGGCAAAGATTATGGCACTAAAACTTGACTTTATCTTCCGAGACATGGGCGAATGTAATCTTGATTTGACTCAAGAGTTTTATGCCAACTGGTCCCCAAGGACTACGGGAAATGAAGTAAAGATTCGGGGGCAAGTCTTGCAATTAAACGCTAATTTCTTCAACTCTTTCCTGGGTACTCCAAGTGTGGATCAATCACCACTCAAGGATCTCTACAACAGACCTCCCTACAGAGCCATCAGACATACGTTGTGTGGATCAAGGTCCATGACCCGGTGAACTCGTCATAAAGATAATGGTTGTCACAATACTTACCCATATGCTTGTTTGAACAGAGAAGCTCGCATATGGTTAAGAA
Source organism: Capsicum annuum (assembly GCF_002878395.1). Classification (NCBI taxonomy): domain Eukaryota; kingdom Viridiplantae; phylum Streptophyta; class Magnoliopsida; order Solanales; family Solanaceae; genus Capsicum; species Capsicum annuum. The sequence continues at coordinate 1,847 of NW_025844922.1, read as the reverse complement.
TAGTCAATTCCTACTTGATTCCTAGGACACAATACACTAAGGTCACGCGTGATCGAGTCTACTTGGTATATGCTCTAATGATGAATGTTCCCATAAACATTGGTGCAGTTATACGAACGTCGATGCGAAAAGCTAGGGTGCACAAAAAGTCCCATTTCAATTTCGACAACTTGTTGACTACACTTTTAAGGAAAGAGCACATTGAGGAGGAGCCAGCAGACCATAAGTTACCACAAAACCCAAAGAAGGTGGATCTCACAAAAATCAAAGATCCAGAAACTAGTCAAGGCATCAACCTTACCACTGCTGAGAGACATGCTCGAGATGAGAGTTTTTTTCGCCATCTGTATGGCATGACTAGGTTTACTATGATGAATGGGAGTCGTGTGCCGACTGATGCAGAGCTTCGGCAGTTGGACTATGACTACCCGCTTAATGAGCATGCTTGGGCCATGTGTGGAGTGGGGGTAAATTTTGAAGAACCTCAAGATGATGATGTGTCGATAGACGATGATCACCAGCTGCTAGACTCTGATGTGGAGGACCACTCTGATGATGAAGACTCTGATGATGATTCTGATGCAGGGGGTATGACCCCGGATGTAGAGAGGATTCTAACTAACCAGGTTTTTGCTTATTTATTTACACTGAGGGCAGTGTGTTCCTTCTTAGTATGGGGTGCGGGTATAAGTACGTGTACGCCTGGGTTGCCTTGTCTGCTGTATTGCGTAATGCTTGCTCGCATTTATTCTATAGTCGTTTTGATTTAGTCGTAGTTAGTTAGTTGTAATTATTCAGATTTTTGCATGAAATTGTTCTTATAGATGGCATGGCATTATAACAGGAGTTTGTGCTGAATCACTACTATTAAAACATTTAGGCTCTAAGTTGTGACTCATTCTGTGATAATTGTTTGTGGTTTAATTCATTTATCTGTTGGGTCAAGAATCTATAATGCTCCTAAATAAGTTGACCATGTGCCATGTGTGTGTAAGGTTATTGTATATTCTTTGTTGCGACTGATGCTAGAACTTGCCTAGTGTGTGTGTGTGAAACAAAATAAAGATTGTGAGTTTAGGAGATGATTTAGGCATTTCTTTGGCAGCCCGGATTTTTTTATCTTCTTTTTACCTACCTTTGTACATTGTCCTAGTGAACACCCATTGAGCCTTTAGCTATTTTCTTTGGCAACCCCATATGTAGCCTAATCCATTTTTTTAAAAGACTATAATTTGATCCAAAAGCTCCTAAGCGCTTTAAATTGTAGAATCAAGTTGAGTAAAGAGTGTGGCAAAATAAGAGGAAAATGGTGAAAGTGATGCCCCAAAGTTTAGTTATTGGTACATGAA
>NW_025844922.1:0-398 GCF_002878395.1 Capsicum annuum | reverse complement strand
TTTATCTTCTTTTTACCTACCTTTGTACATTGTCTTAGTGAACACCCATTGAGCCTTTAGCTATTTTCTTTGGCAACCCCATATGTAGCCTAATCCATTTTTTTAAAAGACTATAATTTGATCCAAAAGCTCCTAAGCGCTTTAAATTGTAGAATCAAGTTGAGTAAAGAGTGTGGCAAAATAAGAGGAAAATGGTGAAAGTGATGCCCCAAAGTTTAGTTATTGGTACATGAAAATATTGTGATCGAGAGTGGCGCCCTGGTCCTTTCTTGGACATTATGCACCTCGACTAATGCAAATAGTCTAAACTCAGGGTGGCTATCATAGGGATGCTTAACAAAAAAAAGAGTTATATTCCCATCATAGTGTTTTTGATTGAGTAACAAAATGAGTGAAGA
>NW_025844921.1:0-1555 GCF_002878395.1 Capsicum annuum | reverse complement strand
GCAGTCGTACTTTCATAGACTCTTGAATGACGAAGGGGATAGAGCTATTGTGTTAGGGGAACTGGAGCACTCAGAGGAGTGTCGGGATTTTAGCGACTGTAGACGTTTTAAGGTAGAAGAGGTTAGAGAGGTTGTTCGCAGGATGCGAAGGGGTAGGGCGACGGGGCCAGACGAGATACCGGTGGAGTTTTGGAAGTTCGTTGGAGAGGCTGGGGTAAGGTTATTGACTGGATTGTTTAATGAAATCTTTAAGAAGGCAAAGATTCCCGAGGCTTGGAGGTGGAGTACCATGATCCCTCTCTATAAGAATAAGGATGACAGCCAGAGTTGCAATAACTATAGAGGGATTAAGTTATTGAGTCACTCTATGAAGATTTGGGAGAGAGTGGTCGAGGTGAGGCTGAGACGGATAGTGTCTATTTCGGAAAACCAGTTTGGATTTATGCGTGGCCGCTCGACAACGGAGTCAATTCACCTAGTGCGGAGGTTGGTGGAAAAATATAGGGAAAGGAAAAAGGACCTGCACATGGTGTTTATCGACCTGGAGAAGGCTTACGACAAAGTCCCCAGGGAGGTGCTTTGAAGATGCTTGGAGGTGAGTGGAGTACCGCTGGCATATATCAGAGCAATTAAGGATATGTATGATGGAGCGAAAACTCAGGTGAGGACGGCGGGAGGAGACTCAGAGCATTTCACTGTCTTGACAGGATTGCATCAGGGATCTACTCTTAGTCCCTTTTTGTTTGCGTTGGTGATGGATATGTTGACGCGGCGTATTCAAGGGGAGGTGCCTTGGTGTATGCTTTTTGCAGATGATGTAGTTCTGATAGATGAGACTCGAGGGGGTGTGAATGACAAATTAGAGGTGTGGAGGGAAACTCTTGAGTCTAAAGGGTTCGGGGTGAGAAAAAGCAAGACAGAGTATGTGGAATGCAAGTTTAATGACGTGAGGCGGGAGAATGAGGTAGTAGTGAAGCTAGAATCACAGGAGGTATGTAAGAGGGATATTTTCAAGTATCTCGGGTACGTGATCCAGAGTAACGGTGAGATTGACGAGCATGTCTCGCACCGTATTGGGGCGGGATGGATGAAGTGGAAGCTCGCGTCGGGGGTGTTGTGTGATAAGAAGGTGCTGCCCAAACTGAAAAGCAAATTCTACAGGGTGGTAGTCCGTTCGGCCATGTTGTATGGAGCGGAGTGTTGGCCAGTTAAGAACTCCCACATCCAAAAAATGAAGGTGGCAAAAATGCGGATGTTGCGCTGGATGTGTGGGATGACTAGAGGGGATAGAGTTTGGAATGAGACCATCCGGGAGAAGGTTGGTGTGACTCCAGTGGAGTGCAAGATGCGGGAAGCCCGATTGAGATGGTTCGGACAAGTGAAAAGGAAGGGCATGGATGCCCCGGTTCGTATGTGTGAGAGGCTAGCGTTGGATGGTTTTAGGCGGGGTAGGGGTAGGCCGAAGAAGTACTGGGGTGAGGTGATTAGGCGGGACATGGAGCAGTTATAGCTCACCGAGGACATGACCCTAGATAGGAAGGTCTGGAGGACGCGA
>NW_025844920.1:0-1143 GCF_002878395.1 Capsicum annuum | reverse complement strand
ATCTCCACACATGTAAATTCATCTTTTAAAATCATAAACATCAAGATTTCATAATAATCATCATAAGATATGGGTTCATGCGTCAAATTCGTAAAAATAAAATAAAAATCATGCCTTTGTAAAGAAAATTACTTTTGGACACAAGAACGAAATAAAGTTCTTGTTGAAAAACCCCACATACCTTGAATGATGAACTTTAGATCAACACTCATTTTTGAGATGTTAATTGTGCCTTTGAATGATGGTTCTTGGAGTTCTTGAACTAGGAAGTTAGAATCTTCAATAAATTTGCAGAATTAATGGTGAACTTTGGAGGTTCTTGAAGTTGCATGTAGGAGCTTAGGGTTTTCTTTTTGAGGGAATTTGATGAAATATAACATATAATGCTTCTAATAGGCTTTAATATAGGGTTTGGACGGATTTTGGGTGAGGGGGAATACCAAAACGCCCCTAAAAAATCAAATAATTTTTGAATCTGTCCTTTGATGGACTGTTTTGATAGTCTGAAGTAGATCAACCATAACGTTTTACTCCGATATCCAAATTGGATGAAACCAATTTCATTAGAAAGAGGACTCTCATATCTTTCCGTTGATATATAGTATCTCACCCATATTATTGCGTACGAGGAGTTATGATCGTTTGAAGTTGACCCAAAAATTCGCTTTTGATAGGCTGAAGTAGATCGACCATAACTTTTTGCTCCGATAGACAAATTGGATGAAACCAATTTCATTGGAAAGAGGACTCGCAGAGATTTCCATTGATATATAGTAGATCACCCAGATCATTATGTACAAGGAGTTATAATCATTTAAAGTTGGAGCAAAAATACGCCAGGCCTCAGTACTTTTTCCTGCACGTTTTACTGTTCACTACTATTCACTGTTCGATCGAAATTTTCATAACTCGTCGTTCGGGTGTCCATTTTGGATGATCCACATATAGTTGGAAAGATTATTTGATACTCTACGCAATGGTAGGTCATAATATAAGATATCCTGCACGGAAAATTTATAATTCATTCTAGAAGATAGAACCCAACACGTTTACGCACAAAAATTTCAACGAAAAATTTCCCGGGGTATTACAAGTAATTTCCTGCAACCACAGCAAACAAATAGATTATGGTTTAAAGGAAAT
>NW_025844919.1:704-1226 GCF_002878395.1 Capsicum annuum | reverse complement strand
TGAATAATGGTTGGGTCAAAATTTGGTCTCGTTATCTACTTTTTTTTCTGAAAACACTTTGTGTTTACACCCAAAAAAGGGGCATGATGTAGATACCTAATTTTGTTCCTCCCAAAAATCCAATTTATCCATTTTTTACCTCATGTTATCATATACCCTCATCCATGTGATTATACTCCATAAAAATACAAAAAATAACAAGATTCCAATCCACAACAAATTAACAGCCTCTACCCATCAAATTTTGACAACACATCTGTCACGTCTCAAATCCTATTGGGGCAGACTGGTACCCATAATCGAGGAGGCTCGGGAGAACCAGCTCATAACCTTATACTTCCCATGCATACCTCTATGACAACCCAAAATTCGGACAGCATCATGTTGCATATAAAAGGAAATAATCACTTGTATAAGTTCGAGCACACATATATATGTATATATAATACTTGTTCGTTGGAGCCATCACGCCTATTAACAAAACACCACCTTGACTGTACATTAGGTCTACAAAGCCTCTAT
>NW_025844919.1:0-604 GCF_002878395.1 Capsicum annuum | reverse complement strand
ACCTCTATGACAACCCAAAATTCGGACAGCATCATGTTGCATATAAAAGGAAATAATCACTTGTATAAGTTCGAGCACACATATATATGTATATATAATACTTGTTCGTTGGAGCCATCACGCCTATTAACAAAACACCACCTTGACTGTACATTAGGTCTACAAAGCCTCTAGACAATACACAGATTTTAACTAAGGTCGGGACACACCCCGCCATATAACTAACTTCTATACAATACCAAAAGTGACTGGAAATGACACGGAAATCCCCGAAGCAAACTGGAGCTCACCAAAAGAAGCTGGATATCCTGGCTCCTACTTGTGCGGTGTATGAGCTGAGGTACTTGTGCCTGCAGCATGAAATGCAGATCCCTCATGGGGGACGTCAGTACGAAATATGTACTGAGTATGTAAAGCTGTAGATAATCACATATGATATAGGAGCTCAATAGAAATCAAAAACAAGTGAATAAATCGTAATAGGAGTGGACCACACTTACTAGAACTTGTAACAACCTGTACATTGTATTTATTCAATCACTTTACCTTCGTTCTTTTCATCTTCGTAATCATTACTGTACTGTACTGTGACCATTAGGCTGCC
>NW_025844918.1:651-1113 GCF_002878395.1 Capsicum annuum | reverse complement strand
ATGGCACTTCGAATTCGATATGAGAAATTTTTGTATTGTTTTTTTTTCAAAACATTAGATTCTGTATCGAGAGAGTAGTATGAGATAAGGGGTATTTCCGATTTTCTCTTATCTATCGGGAGTTCGGTTCAGCGTCACAAACTTTTTTATTTTCATATCGTAGAGTTCTTAACAATATTTATGTTATGAAAGAGTACGAAAAAAAAATATTTTTTTCCTTATTTGATCGGATTAAAAAGAAACTTTGGGATTGCTAAATCACAGACAAAAAAAAGAAAAAAGAAACATATAAAGCAACGAAGCCATCATAGTATTTTTTAACTCCTCCGAAAGGAAGGATGGCAATTTGATTATTTACCCATTGGAGTCTGATAGATTCTATTTTTCTCTTTCTTCAATAGAAAGGAGGGGGGTAAATTTTCTTTTAGAGCCGTATGCACAAAAGATGCCTGTACGGTTGTT
>NW_025844918.1:0-551 GCF_002878395.1 Capsicum annuum | reverse complement strand
TTTACACATTGGAGTCTGATAGATTCTATTTTTCTCTTTCTTCAATAGAAAGGAGGGGGGTCAATTTTCTTTTAGAGTTGTATGCACAAAAGATGCCTGTACAGTTGTTCAATTCTATCTTTTTTCTATTCTATATCTTTCTTTTTATCTTTGCTTTATCATGCGATATAGGAGAAGCTTTTATTTTGTTATATCATCAGGGTAATGATGCATCAACCTGCTAGTGGTTTTTATATGGCACAAGTAACCGAATGTGTCGTGGAAGCGGAAAAACTGCTGAAACTGCGTGAAACCCTCACAGGGGTTTATGTAAAATGAACGGGCAAACCCTTTTGGGTTGTATCCGAAGATATGGAAAGAGATATTTTTATGTCAGCAACAGAAGCACAAGCTTATGGAATTGTTGATCTTGTAGCGATTCAATGAAAATAACATGGATTTCACGCAAATCACAGATTTACGATTTTATCTTCGAATTGAATATTCTATTAAATAGAAGTAATTCATCATCATTCGGTTAGGATCAATCTAAACCAACCCATCATATTATG
>NW_025844917.1:539-2132 GCF_002878395.1 Capsicum annuum | reverse complement strand
ACAATTGGATGGTCATTTAAGCTAAAATGGGTTAACATGCAAAAACGACCTATGATTCTTTCCTAACGCCTATCCTATGACTATGGCATGACTAACTGGCCAAGTTCTAGATTCAACGCACAACGGGAACTGAGTAAGACCTTACACACATATGGCACACAAGTATATTGCATATCACTACTCATCCGTTTCATGCATTTGTTTTCTACAGGTTATTCATTTGCCATATTAATGCCACAAACAGATACACAGTGGTCACAATGGATGCAGTCCACACAGTACACAACAAATTAGACCACTAGAGAGGTACTCAAAAATCATGAAATAAGCTAACTGCCTCAAGTACTTGTACTACTCCTAATTATCTACAGAACATGTTACAACAACAGTTTCCCTACACCCTCAACTTAAAATCAAGAAATAAAAAGCATTAAGGGTTAGGATATACTTACAACCCTAGCTTTGATGGGGCCTGGCTCAATGAAGAACCTACAACCCTAGCTTTAATGGCCGCTTCCCATTTCTCCATGTCAGCCAGTGTAATGCCTCGAAATATTATCCCGAGATACCACACGGTGCCCAAGGCTACACGTAGCCTCAAGCTAACCCTTTAATCCAAAACACTACCCTTGGGTTCCAACACAACAACATACACGCTACGCTAAGGATATATATATAATTACATATAATATCACATCGCACATGGCATGGAATATCGTTAGACTGTACATATATGAAATGTCTATACGCAAACCAACCCAACAATACACTAGTCTGACTTAGCCTCTATACAGCAAAATCAATGAGCCATTGGGACAAACCCCCAACTGACTCAATAGACCAAAGGGATCACAAAACAACAACACCAAAACTAGCAACTTGGTCCTTGAACCATGAGGACTTACCACTGAAGGAACGTATATGCGGCACTCGGATATCACTGTTGCGGCGGCGGCTGAGTACCTGAACCTACATCATGGTAAGCATATAGCCCATAGAGAAATATGTGGGTCAGCAAAAGATACGTACTGAGTATGTGGGGGCGCATGCAAAATATAAATGATATCATAAATTTTGTAAAAACGTACATATGGACCATAATGACACACCTGGCTTGAGTGACATTGAATCATGCAACTCATAACATCTTAGATAAGAAATGTATGAGAAAAACCTTATAAATCATTATAGATCATCATAGGCAACTTGACTTACCACATCAAAACTCGGAGTGACTTGGTATTTCAATAAACATGACTCTTATGGATAGAGGAGTTTCCTATAATCGACAACCGCACGTGAGCTATGTGGAATACCAACGTTTGAAACCCCCATTGGCGGGAGCGTCATACTCTTTGCCAGGGAGTACGACCTTAAAAGTGCAATAACAATCGGGCTCTCTGGCCAATAATATCATCATCAAACAACCTTACGATGGCACAAAGGTTTGAGAAAATTCCAAATTTTCCTCTTGGTTCTAAGTACTACTCCCCGACAAGCTCAGAACGCGTTAGGAAATACACCACAACATCACAAGGGTCTATTATAAAGACCAAATCAAATCTCTTTCTCATTTATCAAATCATATCAATT
>NW_025844917.1:0-439 GCF_002878395.1 Capsicum annuum | reverse complement strand
CCACCACAACATCACAAGGGTCTATTATAAAGACCAAATCAAATCTCTTTCTCATTTATCAAATCATATCAATTTGTGGATTCCTAACTCAACACATTTTAGCTCAAAACATTTTAATCTTCCTCAACATCAACAAGGTATCAATGCATTAAACCATAACTGACTCGACATTTGGAAAAGGATAAGAAGACTCAATACATAATATTTTCAACAATTTAACTCATTAAAACCATCCGAAAAATACCAAGACCCATTGCAACTTCAATATCAACATTTCTCAGTTTACCATACAACTCTCATTTAAAGGTACTTGAGACATCAACCTATAGTAGGGATATAGAATTTCCAATATCAATTATAAATTCATAATAAGGAAATAGTGGAATGATAGTATAAATCAAGGCTTAACAAATTAAATCATCATACTCTCATAATCAAA
>NW_025844916.1:0-2671 GCF_002878395.1 Capsicum annuum | reverse complement strand
CAGCAACCTTTCCTAAATGCTTATAGCCTCTCGAAGAAAAGTACAGATGTCTCTGTACCATTCCGTAAGACTCTACAAGACATGGCTTCATAGACACCCTAGGACACTTGGACTCTGTGCTCTGATACCAAGTTTCTAACACCCCAAAAATCTAGTCCCAAGATGACACACGGTGCTTAGGGTCACAAGTTACCCCAAGCTAACCCTTTCATAGGTATAACTCAAAAGTAGCTGATTTAAAACATAATTCTAAGAGAATGATGCTGAAAATATCTCAATACAGAATCTATTAAATAAAATATTAGAATTACAAGATGATAATTCTACTAACACATATACATATACAAGAAAGAGACTGAATACATCAACCACAACTACTGTCTATGAAGCCTCTACTAGTATTGCTTGTACATAGACGGGTCATGACTCCCAACCATCCCAGTCAATATGGCCGACAGTAGAAGATACAGTGTCTCTGAACTGAAACAACCAATACAAGACCTTGAACTATAAGGACTCCTTTACTTACTGACCAGACGCTTCAACTTAATAGAATAGTAGATAGGGGTCAGCACAAGGAGAATGTACTGAGTATGTGGGGGTGCATGCAACACTTTAAATAACATCATCAATTTCATGAAAAAATACATACAGACAATGATGACTCACTTGGCTTTAGTTATATCAAATCATACACTTCATACTTTCATAATAAATAGTTCAAATGGTAAAATCTCATAATCCATGTAAATCATCAAAAATCATAAATTATGATAAGTGATCATAAATTACCATATCGTCAAAATTCATCATAGGTAATCATAATTCCTCATAATATCTCAACTCTTTGACTCAAATCTTGGAATGACTCGGTAATTCAAGAAACATGACTTTTATGGACAGGGAAGTTTCCTATAACCGACAACCCCATGTGAGCTACGTCGAATACCAACTTTTGAAACCTCCGTTGGTGGGAGCGCATACTCTTTGCCAGGGAGTACGACCATAAAACTATAATAATCACAATCGGGCTCTCTGGCCAATAATATCATCATTAAACAACCCTACGGTGGCATATAGGTTTGGGAAAATACCAAATTTCCCTCTCGGTGCTAAGTACTACTCCCCAACAAGCTCAGAACACGTTAGAAAATCCACCATCATCATCACAAGGGTCTATCATAAAGACCAAAATAAATATCTTAATTTATAGTTCATCAACAATTTGTGGATTCCTAACCCCAACTTTGACTTAAAACATTTCAATCTTTTTAAACATCAACAAGGTATCAATGCATTGAACCATAACTGACTCAACATTTGGACAAGGATATGAAGGCTCAATACATAATATTTCCAACAATTCAACTCATCAAAATCATCCGGAAAAAAAATACTAAATTTCATCTCAACAACTATATCAAAATCAATCTTTCTCTTAGTCAAAATCATCTCGACTCTGCAAGTTCAAGGTCAATGTACTCAAATGATTATTCTTTCAATTTGACAATTAAATCATGACAACAGCTTTTGAAAAGCACTTAAGACCTTCAATACATAATAAGAATACATATCCTGTTGTACAACTCAAATCACGACGTTTTTCTCGAAAGCCTTTAGAAATATCAATTCATTGTAGTAGTATGCAATTCATAGCATAAATGCTCAATTTAAGAAGTAGAGTAATGAAGTCATCATGTATATCCATATTGGAAAAAATTTCAAAGTCTTATAAATCCTTCACAAAGTAATTTGAGTGTATACCCATTTTCGAATATCATAAAATTTCAATAATCGAACTCAACCTTTTTAAAGGTCAAAATGTAATAATTTATCAAGTCATGACAACATCAATATTTTTAAGAAAATATCAAGACTCATGGTAACATCTCAAATGTTATGTCTCAATATGCTCAATGATTCAATTTCGTCATAAAGAAGCTTTAAGCTTATCAGAAATCTCAAAATCATTCCAAAATACCATTTCCACATATATCTCAAAATCAGTCAAAATACCACCTCGTGGTAAAAGTGTGTAATTTGCAATGATAATTATTAAATCATATCATGAAAACATTGAGATAATCATATAAATCAAAGTTTATTCATTCAACCATCATAATCTCATAATCGAATTATTTAGACGTAATCTCACTTGCAAACTCATGTAAAACCATAATAAAATTAAAGTTTTGGGCATAAGAACGAAAGATTGCTCTTGTTCAAAACCCCACATACCTTGAAATTGACCTCTTGATTGTTGAATCCTATTCACATAAATAAAAGGTGATCCTCGAAGGTCTCGAGATGATGAGTTCGATTATCGGATCAAATTTGAATTTCTACGGTGAAATTGGAAGATATTTGGAGCTCAAAATAGACCTAGGGTTTAGTTCTCTCAATGTTTTTTATGGAAGAGCATGAATTTTATGGCTCAATATATGTATAAATGGATAATTTTCATCCATGAAGTGTAGGCATACTGATCAAAATTCCCTTAAAAATTAAATAATTCTCGAATATGTCCTTTGGGGGACTATTTTGATAGTCTACAGTAGATCAACCATAACGTTTTACACTGATATCCAAATTGGATGAAACCAATTTCATTAGAAAGAGGACTCTCATATCTTTCTATTGATATATATATATTATCTCACCCAGATCATTG
>NW_025844915.1:591-1974 GCF_002878395.1 Capsicum annuum | reverse complement strand
AGGGAAAGGTTGAAAACTGCGCAGAGTCGTCAGAAGTCATATGCGGATGTTAGAAGGAGAGACCTTGAGTTTGAAGTTGGTCACCTAGTGTATCTGAAAATTTCACCCATGAGGGGGTGGGGAGATTTGGAAAGAAGGGGAAGCTTAGTCCCCGTTATGTTGGTCCTTACAAAATTCTTAGCTGTTTTGGTAAGGTAGCTTATGAGGTCGAGTTGCCTTCCGAGTTGTCCTCTGTTCATCCAATATTCCATGTCTCCATGCTTAGAAAGCATATTAGTGATGCTGTGGTAGTGGATTACTCTGTGAGTGCTGACATTCAAGAAAATCTTTCTTTTGATGAGATTCCTGTTGAGATTCTTGATTTCAGTGTATGAAGACTAAGGAACAAAGAAGTTCCCTTAGTCAAGGTGTTGTGGCGAAACCAATCTATTGAGGGTGCAACTTAGGAAGCTGAGGCGGATATGCGATCCAAGTACCCGCACATATTTTTCGCGAACTCCAATCAAGCCGAAGGTACCGTTCTTTCCTAAATCATGCACTTTTGATAAAAGTTGCAGTAGTTCAGCTGTCATTTATTATGTGTTAAGCTGTAGTTTCTTGAATTTATGCATCCTATGTTGCATTCGGAGTGAGAAATGATATGGTGATGAGTTTAACGAATGGTTTCAGCTGTATGCTCTATTCCCTATCTAATCTTGGCATGTCTAGCGTCATTCGAGGAAGAATTTTTCCAAGGGGGGATGATGTAATACCCCGGGAAATTTTTTGTTGAAATTTTATGTGTAAACGTGTTGGGTTCTGTCTTCTAGAATGAATTATAAATTTTCCATGAGGAATGTCTTAGATTATGATCCACCATTACGTATAGTATCGAATAAGCTTTCCAATGATATGTGGATCATCCAAAACGGACACCCGAGCGACGAGTTATGAACATTCTGATCGAACCGCGAATAGTAGTGAACAGTAAAATGTGCAGGAAAAAGTACTGAGGCCTGACGTATTTTTTCTCCAAATTTAAATGATCATAACTCCTTGTACATAATGATCTGGGTGATTTACTATATATCAATGGAAAGCTCTGTGAGTCCTCTTTCCAATGAAATTGGTTTCATCCAATTTATCTATCGGAGCAAAAAGTTATGGTCGATCTACTTCAGCCTATCAAAAGTGAATTTTGGGTCAACTTCAAATGATCATAACTCCTCGTACACAATGATATGGGTGAGATACTATATATCAACGGAAATATATGAGAGTCCTCTTTCTAATGAAATTGGTTTCATCCAATTTGGATATCGGAGTAAAATGTTATGGTTGATCTACTTCAGACTATTTTGATAGTCTGAAGTAGATCAACCATAACATTTTACTCCGATATCC
>NW_025844915.1:0-491 GCF_002878395.1 Capsicum annuum | reverse complement strand
AGCTCTGTGAGTCCTCTTTCCAATGAAATTGGTTTCATCCAATTTATCTATCGGAGCAAAAAGTTATGGTCGATCTACTTCAGCCTATCAAAAGTGAATTTTGGGTCAACTTCAAATGATCATAACTCCTCGTACACAATGATATGGGTGAGATACTATATATCAACGGAAATATATGAGAGTCCTCTTTCTAATGAAATTGGTTTCATCCAATTTGGATATCGGAGTAAAATGTTATGGTTGATCTACTTCAGACTATCAAAATAGTCCAGCAAAGGACAGAATCGAGAATTATTTGATTTTTAAGGGCGTTTTGGTCATTCCCCCTCACCCAAAATCCATCCAAACCCTATATTAAAGCCTATTAGAAGCATTATATGTTATATTTTATCAAATTCCTCAAAAAGAAAACCCTAAGCTCCTACATCCAACTTCAAGAACCTCCAAAGTTCACTATTAATTCTGCAAATTTATTCAAGATTCCAAGTTCC
>NW_025844914.1:0-2309 GCF_002878395.1 Capsicum annuum | reverse complement strand
TGTGTCCCAAATGTTGATGATCTGAGATAGAGAATTATGGCTGAAGCGCATGGGGCACGATATTCTATTTATCCTGGTGCCACCAAGATGTACCGAGACTTGCGAGAAATCTATTGGTGGAGTGGCATGAAGAAAGATATAGCAGTGTTTGTTGCAACATGCCAACAGGTTAAGATTTAACACCAAAGACCTGGTGGTATGATGCAAGAGTTTAGTATTCCCACCTGGAAGTGGGAAGAGATAAATATGGACTTCGTGATTGGTTTACCTCTTTCCGATGCCATCATGATTCCATTTGGGTTGTGGTTGATAGGTTGACTAAGTCTGCTTATTTCTTGCCTGTTCATACTTCATATACTGCTGACGATTACGCTAGATTGTATATTCGAGAGCTAGTCAAACTGCATGGAGTTCCCTTGTCTATCATTTCAGATAGGGGTACTTAGTTCACTTTGAAATTTTGGAAACCTTTTCAGAAGGGTCTTGGTACCCAAGTGCTTTTGAGTTCTGCTTTTCATCCGCAGGCTGATGGTCAGGCTGAGCAGACCATCCAGACCTTAGAGGATATGTTGAAAGCTTGTGCACTTGACTTTAAGGGAAGTTGGGATGATCATTTACCGTTGATATAGTTTGCTTACAATAACAGTTTTCACTCTAGTATTGGCATGGCTCCGTTTGAAGCCTTATATGGGAGGAAACATAGATCACCCATAGGTTGGTTAGAGGTGGGTGAAGCGGCTGCGAGTGGTCCTGATTTGGTATTTGAGGCTATGGAAAAAGTTAAGTTGATTAGGGAGAGTTTGAAAACTGTACAGAGTCGTCAGAAGTCATATGCGGATGTTAGAAGGAGCGACCTTGAGTTTGAAGTTAGTGACCTAGTGTATCTGAAAATTTCACCCATGAGGGGGGTGAGGAGATTCGGAAATAAGGGGAAGCTTAGTCCCCATTATGTTGGTCCTTACAAAATTTTTAGCCGTGTTGGTAAGGTAGGTTATGAAGTCGAGTTGCCTTCCGAGTTGTCCTCTGTTCATCCAATATTCCATGTCTCCATGCTTAGAAAGCATATTAGCGGTGCTGGGGCAGTGGATTCCTCTGTGAGTGCTGACATTCAAGAAAATCTTTCTTTTGATGAGAATCCTGTTGAAATTCATGATTTCAGTGTTCGATGACTAAGGAACAAAGAACTTTCCTTGGTCAAGGTGTTGTGGCGAAACCAATCTGTTGAGGGTACAACTTGGGAAACTGAGGCGGATATATGATCCAAGTACCCGTACCTATTTTCTGCGAACTCTAATCAAGCCGAAGGTACCGTTCTATCCTAAATCATGCACTTTTGATAAAAGTTGCAGCAGTTCAGCTATAGTTTCTTGAATTTATGCATTCTATGTTGCATTCAGAGTGAGAAACGATGTGGTGATGAGTCTAACGAATGGTTTAAGCTGTATGCTCTATTCCCTATCTAATGTTGGCATGGCTAGCATCATTCGAGGATGAATGTTTCCAAGGGGGGATGATGTAATACCCCTGAAAATTTTTCGTTGAAATTTTGTGCGTAAACGTGTTGGGTTCTATCTTCTAGAATGAATTATAAATTTTTCGTGAAAAATGTCTTAGATTATGACCCACCATTGCGTAGAGTATCGAATAATATTTCCAACTATATGTGGATCATCCAAAACGGACACCCGAGCGACGAGTTATGAACATTCTGATCGAACAGTGAATAGTAGTGAACAGTAAAACATGTAGGAAAAAGTACTGAGGCCTGGCGTATTTTTGCTCCAACTTTAAATGATCATAAATCCTTGGACATAATGATCTGGGTGATTTAATATATATCAACGGAAAGCTCTGCGAGTCCTCTTTCCAATGAAATTGGTTTCATACAATTTGTCTATCGGAGCAAATGGTTATGGTCGATCTACTTCAGCTTATCAAAAATGAATTTTTGGGTCAAATTCAAATGATCATAAATCCTCGTACACAATGATATGGGTGAGATACTATATATCAACGGAAAGATATGAGAGTCCTCTTTCTAATGAAATTAGTTTCATCCAATTTAAATATCAGAGTAAAATGTTATGGTTGATCTACTTCAGACTATCAAAACAGTCCACCAAAGGACAGATTCGAGAATTTTTTTGATTTTTAGGGGCATTTTGGTCATTCCCCCTCAGTCAAAATCCTTCCAAACCCTATATTAAGGCCTATTAGAAGCATTATATGTTATATTTCATCAAACTCCCTCAAAAAGAAAACCCTAAGCTCCTACATCCAACTTTGGAGGTTCTTGAAGTTGGATGTAG
>NW_025844913.1:908-1675 GCF_002878395.1 Capsicum annuum | reverse complement strand
TGTATGAAAGACTCACATAGCCCGAAGAAAATCATCATAATCATGAGAGGATTAAATAGGTATAATAACACATGTGAGTCATCATATAATTTGTGAATCACTTTCAGTTCATCAAGAATATCAATTCTCATGATGTAAATATCATTTAAATCTTTTGAAAGAATAACTTGTTTAATTCCACTTTCAAATCACTTCACCATTCACCATAGACATAAGGAAACATACACACACTTGGAGATCCTATAACTGACATAAACCATGTAAGCTACATGGAGTCCAACATACAACCCACATTGGGAAGAGTTGTCCTATCCTTGGCATTAGAGTAGGACTATCGATATCAAATCCACACAAACTAGTGATCACTATATAAATCAGCCTCATGCTCACTCCTACGGGGGCACGTAGTTTTAGGGAAGTAAGGTTACTTTATACCTCCCACTTGGTGCTAAAGATTTCTCCTGGACTTAGCTCAGATCATTTCAAAGATAATCCAAAATAAAAACAATTTCATTAATGTATAAATATACATCGGGAGCCATCATGCTTCTCATCTATCAAAATCAACCACGTTGTGAATTTCTTTCACACTCAAGTTAAAAACAACTCCATTAAGACCAAAAGGTCAAATCATTCAAAATATCTCAAATATTCAACATCAACGTGCTTATAACACACACTTTCTCAAAAAAAAAACACAATTTCCAATGGAGATTCACGACCCAAATATCAAAATCATGATAAATATAATTCAAGATTCATGCTTT
>NW_025844913.1:0-808 GCF_002878395.1 Capsicum annuum | reverse complement strand
TATTTAACATCAACGTGCTTATAACACACACTTTCTCAAAAAAAAAACACAATTTCCAATGGAGATTCACGACCCAAATATCAAAATCATGATAAATATCATTCAAGATTCATGCTTTATATCACCACACAAGTAAATTCATCATTCAAAAGTATAAACATCAAGATTTCATAATAATCATCATAAGATATGGGTTCATGCTTGAAATTCATAAAAATTAAATAAAAATGATGCCTTTGTAAAGAAAATTACTTTTGGACACAAGAACGAAAGAGAGTTTTTGTTGAAAAAACCCCACATAACTTGAATGATGAAAATTTGATTGATACTCATTTTTGAGATGTTAATCGTGCCTTTTAATGATGGTTCTTGGAGTTCTTGAAGTAGGAACTTGGAATCTTGAATAAATTTGCAGAATTAATGGTGAACTTTGGAGGTTCTTAAAGTTGGATGTAAGAGCTTAGGGTTTTCTTTTTGAGGGAATTTGATGAAATATAGCATATAATGCTTCTAATAGACTTTAATATAGGGTTTGGATAGATTTTGGGTGAGGGAGAATGACTAAAATGCCCCTAAAAATCAAATAATTCTCGAATCTGTTCTTTGGTGGACTATTTTGATAGTCTGAGGTGGATCAACCATAATGTTTTACTCCGACATCCAAATTGGATTAAACCAATTTCATTAGAAAGAGGACTCTCATATATTTTCATTGATATATAGTATCTCACCCATATCATTGTGTATGAGAAGTTATGATTGTTTGAAATTGATCCAAAAATTCACTTTTGATAGGCTGAAGTAGATC
>NW_025844912.1:0-2218 GCF_002878395.1 Capsicum annuum | reverse complement strand
CTTCCTCCCATATAAGTCTTTAAACGGAGCCATGCCAATACTAGAGTAGAAACTGTTATTGTAAGCAAACTCTATCAACGGTAAGTGATCATCCCAAATTCCCTTAAAGTCAAGTGCACAAGCTCTCAATATATCTTCTAAGGTCTGGATAGTCCGCTCAGCCTGACCATCGATCTGCGGATGAAAAGAAGAACTCAAAACCACTTGCGTACCAAGACCCTTCTAGAAAGCTTTCCAAAATTGTGAAGTGAACTGAGTACTCCTATCCAAAATGATAGACAAGGGAACTCCATACAGTCTGACTAGCTCTCGGATATACAATCTAGCATAATCCTCAATAGTATATGAAGTATGAATGGGTAAGAAATGAGCAGACTTAGTCAACCTATCAACCACAACCCAAATGGAATCATGATGGCACCGGGAAGGAGGTAAACCATTCACGAAGTCCATATTTATCTCTTCCCACTTCCAGGTGAGAATACTAAAATCTTGCATCATACCACCAGGTCTTTGGTTTTCAACCTTAACCTGTTGGCATGTTGCACACTTAGTTACAAACGCTGCTATATCTTTCTTCATGCCATTCCACCAATAGATTTACTGCAAGTCTTGGTACATCTTGGTGGCACCAGGATGAATAAAATATCGTACCCCGTGCACTCTAGTCATAATCTTCTATCTCAGATCATCAACATTCAGGACACACAATCTACCCTACAATCTCAACACACCATCTCCACCTTGGAAGAAAACCTCTATAGTTTGGTCCTTGACTGACTCCTTCAGTCTGACCAAACTAGCATCTAAGTATTGCTTTTCCTTCACTTCTGAAACCAAGGAGGATTCGGAACTACTCTGAACCCCTCTACTACGTTCAGCAGAGTCAAACAACCTAACTCCCAATCTAGCCAAATGATGTACATCACGAGCCAACTCTTTCTTACCTTCAACCATATGGGAAACACTACCCATGGACACTCTACTTAGGGAATCCGCCACAACATTAGCCTTTCCCAGATGGTACAACACACTCATATCATAGTCCTTTAATAATTCTAACCATCTTCTCTGCCTAAGATTTAATTCTCTGTTGGTAAAGACATACTGCAGACTCTTATGATCAGTGAAAACATCAACATGGACACCATACAAATAGTGTCTCCAGATTTTCAAAGCAAACACAATAGCAGCTAACTTAAGGTCATGGCTGGGGTAATTTTTCTCATGGGAAATTTTTTGTTGAAATTTTGTTCGTAAACGTGTTGGGTTCTATCTTCTAGAATGAATTATAAATTTTCTATGTGGAATGTCTTAGATTATTACGCACCATTACGTATATTATCGAATAAGCTTTCCAACGATATGTGGATCATCCAAAACGGACACCCGAGCGACGAGTTATGAACATTCCGATCGAACCGTGAATAGTAGTGAACAGTAAAACGTTCAAGAAAAAGTACTGAGGCCTAGCGTATTTTTGCTCCAAATTTAAACGATAATAAATCCTCGTACATAATGATCTGGGTGATCTACTATATATCAACGGAAAGCTCTACGACTCCTCTTTCTAATGAAATTGATTTCATCCAATTTGTTTATCGAAGCAAAAAGTTATGGTCGATCTACTTCAGCCTATCAAAAGCTAATTATTGGATCAACTTCAAATGATCATAACTCCTTGTACACAATGATCTAGGTGAGATACTATATATCAATGGAAATATATCAGAGTCTTATTTCTAATGAAATTGGTTTCATCCAATTTGGATATCGTAGTAAAACGTTATGGTTGATCTACTTCAGACTATCAAAACAGTCCACCAAAGGACAGATTCAAGAATTATTTGATTTTTTAGGGGCGTTTTGGTCATTCCCCCTCACCCAAAATCCATCCAAACCTTATATTAAAGCCTATTAGCAGCATTTTATGTTATATTTCATCAAATTCCCTTAAAAAGAAAATCCTAAGCTCCTACATCCAACTTCAAGAACCTCCAAAGTTCACCATTAGTTCTGCAAATTTATTCAAGATTCCAAGTTCCTAGTTCAAGAACTCCAAGAACCATCATTCAAAGGCATGGTTAACATCTCAAAAACGAGTATCGATCTAAAGTTCATCATTCAAGGTATGTGGAATTTTTCAACAAGAACTCTCTTTCGTTCTTGTGCCCAAAAGTAATTTTTTTTACAAAGGCATGATTTTTATTTGATTTTT
>NW_025844911.1:632-1487 GCF_002878395.1 Capsicum annuum | reverse complement strand
GACTCATTGATACTTCAATATCAACATTTCTCAATTTGCCATCCAACTCTCATGTAAAGGTACTTGAGACATCAACCCATAGTAGGTATATAGAATTTCCAATATCAATTATAAATTCATAATAAGAAAATAGTGGAATGATAGTATAAATCAAGGCTTAACAAATTAAATCATCATACTCTCATAATTCAACAAAAATACCGGGTACAAGATAGAAAGGATAATCTTGTTCAAAGCCCCACATACCTAAAAATGGAAGATGAATATGAACTTCTGACTCCAGAACTTTATTCAAGAAAATAAAGGGTGCTTCTCGAAGCCCTTAACATGATCAACTTGAGTCTCAAATCAATTTAAAATTTCTACGGTCCAATCAAGAGACATAGAAAGATGAAATTTGGAGTAGTAGGGTTTGGGTTTGAGCCTTAGGAAATTTTGGAGAAAAATGAGCTATTGAATTCTCTTAATTGACTTAAATCTATTGTTTACCAGGATGGATTGGAGTAGGAATGACTAAAATACCCTTAAAAATCAAATAATGTCAAATTTGTCCTTTGATGGACTGTTTTGATAGGCTGAAGTAGATCAACCATAACGATTCGCTCCGATGGACAAATTGGATTAAACCCATTTCATTGGAAAGAGAACTTTCAGAGCTTTCTATTGATATATAGTAGCTCACCCATATCATTATGTACAAGGAGTTATGATCATTTGAAGTTGACCCTATAATTTGCCTGGACTCAGTATTTTTTTCCTGCACATTTACTGTTCACCACTATTCACGGTTAGATCAGAATGATCATAACTCATCGCTCGAGTGTCCGTTTTGGATGATCCACATATCGTTGAAAA
>NW_025844911.1:0-532 GCF_002878395.1 Capsicum annuum | reverse complement strand
CACGGTTAGATCAGAATGATCATAACTCATCGCTCGAGTGTCCGTTTTGGATGATCCACATATCGTTGGAAATCTTATTCGATGCTCTACGCGATGATAGGTCGAATATCCAGAAATTCCACACAAAAAAATTATTAATCACTATAAAGAACAGAATTAAACACATTTTTGTCCAAGATCTTAACAGAAAATTTTTTCGGGGCATCACATCATCTCCCCCTTGGAAACATTCATCCTCGAATGTTGATAGGTAGGTCAAGAATACTATCAAAATGAGTATATAGAGAAAAATCATATTGCCCAAACATATACTCCATTCTAGATTTTTTTGGATATCGTAGAAAACACACAAGCCAAGATAAACATTGCAATAAGGATTAAATCAAAAGAGAACGATACCTTTGACATGCTCAGGATTTGTAGGAAAGAGGTGGGGATATTTGGCGCACATATCTGCTTCGACTTCCCAAGTAGCACTCTCCACGGATTGATTTCTCCAAAGCACTTTAACCAAAGGAACTTCCTTGTTTCT
>NW_025844910.1:0-8186 GCF_002878395.1 Capsicum annuum | reverse complement strand
AGCTTGGCTACGTATGAATGGTCTTGAGCTAGTTGCACTTGTATCATGACCCCTATATTTCAAAATCTGAGGCACAGTCCCAGGGGCTCACTAGACAGTAGATTGGTGTGTTCGAGAATTGCAGATGGTGAGTCTTCTCTATTCCGAGAGGCCTGGTTATTAGACTTTGCTATTTCATTCTAGTTTATGGTCCGACTAGGCGCCTTATCCCAATTTTTAGATAGAAGTTATTTTCGTGTTGTTAGAGATTTCGCAGACTAGTGTCATGTATTTTAATAATATGAACCTCGTTCCGCATTGCCCAGTTGAATTTAGAAATTTACCTTGTTTCCATTTTGCTAACTTTCCGCATTTCTTTACATTGTATGAATATTGTGTATGATT
The DNA here is from genome assembly GCF_002878395.1 of Capsicum annuum. Taxonomy (NCBI): domain Eukaryota; kingdom Viridiplantae; phylum Streptophyta; class Magnoliopsida; order Solanales; family Solanaceae; genus Capsicum; species Capsicum annuum. The sequence continues at coordinate 7,802 of NW_025844910.1, read as the reverse complement.
TCTAGATAGAACAGGGGCACTCGGGACTTCATGGTTCGAGATGCTCTTTACGGATAAGGTCTCAGCTCGGGTCGTGACATTTTTTTGTGGGAACGCACTAATAAGAATGTTCCTGAAGTAATGTATCTTAGTTTCTCAGTTTCAAACTAGTATTCATACCCATGCGTATTTTAAACTATTTGATTATTTAATTCAAAGTGTTTTGCCACTGATCTTTGATTCTACTTTGTTCCAACTTTCAAGTATATTACTTTCTTCGTATCAAAATGATTGGTCATTGTTGACTTGGAACTTCCCTTAAGAAAAGTATTTTGACTTGGAACTTCCCTTAAGAAAAGTATTTATTAGGGGTTTTTTTTTTTATCAAATTAATCTCATTAATTATGTTTTGAAAATTTAAACTTGAGTATATACACTTTGTTTAGGTATTTAATATAAGGGTAGTATTGGAAGAACATAATAAAATCTTCTTGATTTTATAAAAGGTACAATTAAATTAAAAAAAATAATTTTAGAAAAAGAATCAACTACTTTGAAATAGAGGGAGTATCAAAGTTAATCCATAAATTCTGAAAGGAAAAAATGTCCATTCCCCTTCCCACTCCTAAGTACTAACCAAATTTATATGAATAAAAAAGATCATATATTTATAACAAAGTTTTATCATTCATATTTTTATTTATTATATTATTCATAAATTAAAGACATTAGATTGTTCGGATTAACTTTTTCATTTTAAATCATATTATATTATTTTTATCTACAGTGAATTACAGCTCTTCATATATTTACATGTGATATTTCTCATCAACTATATCTAGTAATTGATACTGAGAAATTGTATCGGATTATTAAACTTAGAAGAACAATACAATCATATAGAAATAAATTCTCGAGTAAATAAATTACGCTTCAATTTTTTTTTAATTTAACAGAACTTAAATATCAATAATATAATACATCACATGTTATTAAGTGTTTCGAATATAAATTGATACCAAATTGTTAACTTCTTTATTGTTTTTTTTAATTTTTCATTCGATGTCCAATACCCGAATTAGAGCCTGACTAATCTGGTCAAATTGTTAACTTCACAAACTCATTCCTTAAATGCTATATTAATAGGCGAAACTTGAAGCTTCATTATTGGATGGCTGAGAAACTTTTAAAATTTTATTTTATGTTTTACTACTTAAACTCAATTATTTAATTAAATTGATATTTGTGAAAAATATTAGCTCTTTGAATTTGACTTTTAATGGTGAAAGGAATGGAAAGATTGTAGGTGTAAAAAAGGTGGAAAAAAAATTATCTAATTGAAAAATCCAAGTGTCAACGGTGTGTAGTTTATCTGCTTTCATAGATCTGGATATAAAATTTTGTAATGATATATTTATTTATTTTATTTTAAAATTTTTTAAGGGCAATACGACCCCGTAAAAATAAGCCGTGACAAGGAAATTTTGTGTATAATTTAAAGAGATATTTTTGTCTTTTTTCTAAAAATTTGCTTCTAGTTTAATGCTTTTTATGTGAATTTCAAGTACAAAAAGGAAAGATTATGTCTTTAAAGCGCTTTATCATTTCACTTCACTTATATTATTACTCATTATTCTCAATTATTATAATATAGATAAACACAATCACTTTACTCGTGCAATTTAGTAATCTGTAATCCTTTTTCTATTTCTCAAAATTCTATTATTTAAATCTGTTAAAAAAATTATTTTTGGTGTTTTTCTCTCTATTTTATCATTTAAAATAAGTATTTTTTCTATAATTAAATTATATATACATACTTTTCTACTATAATATTTTAGTTAGTTTTTTAAGTAGCGTGTTAGTTCTGATTCAAAAATATTGTCATGTTATTGTAATTCCATAAGATTATCTAAACTTAATTTTCTTTAAATAACTTCATAATTATAGATTTCTATACCATATGCTCATGAAAAATATTTGGAATTTATTTAAAGTAAATGTTTTTTATGTATGTATTTGAAGTTCATTATACATTGAAAGCGACTCTATCTTGTTCGAAAAAAAAAAAAAAACTAATTGTGTGAGACAATTATATATAATTTCAAATCCAAAAATTTATAGTCTATTTATTCAAATTTCTAAAATCAACTTATTTTAAAATATGCTTTTCCTCTAAGTATTTTTACAAAAATTACTTTTTGTGAAAAGCAGTATTTGGTTAATAATTTTTTTAAAAAAAAAACTTTTAAGCAGCAATTAGTATTTGAAAATGCTTTTTTTTTTTAATGTTTTTAAGTGTATTTTTCTCAAAATATTTTAAATAAATGCTTTTAGGAAAAAAATCTATTTTTTTTTCTTATGAAAAATTGCTTTTCACTTCATAAAAATACTTACTTTCTTTCAAAATCTTGACCAAAACACCCCATTTTTCAAAAAATAGGCATTTCTTGGCAGCAAAACGGGTTATTAATCAGGTTAAGATATTAATTTGAAGATATATAAATTCAGTAAAGTAAAAGAATGGAGATGAAAACTTGCACTTTACATGCTACAGAAAAGAAATTTCTTCGACATATTTTTTAACTGAATATAAGTTAATAAGCATATATGTATATAGATTATTGAATATTATTTGCATAATTAATCTATTTCTTGTGAAATTAAAATGAATAAAGTTGCAAAGATATAATGACTTTAGGTTCAAAATTTTAGCTGAAATTATTGCAATTAAATTTAATAAATAATGTACAAAGTATTCTTCCATTTGATTTTCAACATTGTCAAACGCATGTGAATTTAACTTGTTTCACATGATGTTTTCTTTTTAAGGATGTGTCCTAAAATAAAATAAAGGATCATTAGTAATAATTATTTATTTATTATATTAAATAAGATATTTGAATACTTAGTGATGTCCCCTTACCAACCATCAGAATTTATAGAAGTTCATATTACAAATAACTTATGTATGTTGCTCTCTTTTTTCCGTAAGCATATTAATTTCTGCAACAATCAATTTTTTCATGTAGAATAAATAAATAAGATTCAACTTGTAGTCTTGAAGTTTTTGACACCAAATTTGCTCCAAATTACTTTTGTTTTTCTCATGCTGACAAATGTTAGTTATCTATATAATATATCTAAGGACAAAAGTTAGGAAAAATATAAATTTAAAACTTTAATTAGATAAAAAAACTGATCTATACACATTATCTATTCAGGAATAAAAATTGAGAACTTTCACTTCTCCCTTAATTAGTTCATGTGAGTGAAACATTCTTTTAACTAAGTGTAAGTGCAATATCATACATCCAAATTATTCTTTCAACCTTTTGAATCATCAAACTTGAATATAAATTATCTTCAAGGTATTTACTAAAGCAGATCAAAATTACATTTGATGCATCTTAATTAATACCCATCAATAAATTTCATAGAAATTATTAGGAATGACTAATATTGAAAGTAGTATATAGGCAACAATATAAATTTATCTATTCTTATTCCATGAGCATATTTACCTCGAGCCATTATAAAATTTGTAATGTATCAAACTACTACAAAATTATAATAAATAATTAAAATACTACAAAAATCACTGCTTTTCTAACCAAAAAAAAAAGAAAATCTTACATAATATATGGTAAAAAAACACATCTTACATAATATTATAGACTTTTCCAAAGGAAGGAATACATAAAAATCTTTCCAATTATTTATCATTGATAACATGGTCAAACTTTTTTTCCATGCATTCATTTCAGTGAGTAAAATAAATTTTTTCTTTCAAACAAAGAAACTTGAATTAATGTCTCATCATGTTATCCAATATAATATATAATTATCAATACGTTCTACAAAAAATATAATTAATTAAGAAGAAACAACAACAACACCTAAAATTAACATTACCTTCTATTTTCAACCCCAAAAAAATATTGGGTTCAAGGTGTATATATGAATGAAAAATAGAGAAAAAAATAGTGGAGGGAAATAGAGTCACTAAAAAGAAAAGTGTACTCTTTTAATGGAAAGTTTACTAATTCTCCCACATTAGTGGGAAAAGGAAACTTTTAAGTGTTTATAATGAGGAACACTTACTCCACTTAGATAGTGAGGCAAGAAGAAGGTGGTGCCTCGTGCCGTCGTCGTCGCTTGCTCGGCTTCGACTTCGGAAAGTGAAATCTTAATCCAAAGAATCTGATAGAAATATTTTTTTTTCATGTGCGAGCACGCTACGGACGTCATGCAAATACATACGCAACACATCTCAAAGGGATGCGACCCTTCGAGGTAAAAGGCACAGTGTTTAGCGTTGTTGGACAATCTGCGGGCGCACTTCGATAACCTGCGGGTGCAGGTACTTACTGGAATTCGGATAGTGTCACCTGCAACCGCAAATCAGGCATAGACCCAGCATAGACTGGGCACAGGTGACGCGACTGTATTGAATAGGTGTCTTTTTGCTGAAACAATGCATTCTTTCCAAAAGGACACATTAAGGCTATAAATACCTGACATATTCCTTAGGTATTAACATGATTTTTGACAGCAGAAACACTCTTCATATCTTCAAAAACTCATTGTGATCATTAGTTGTTGAGTTAGTTCGACGAATCCAACAATTTGAGGTACCGCTATTGTTGGATTGAAAGTCATTTTATCCTAGGAGAAAAATTTCATAACTTCGGGTACAGTGAGGAAAATTATTTCTTAAGTACACTCTATGAAGTCGGGGGACTTGGCTTAAAATTTCTGTTTCATCTTATTTCTAAAATTTAACACACTTCTAAGATAAATTATTTTTAATCTTGTGTTGAACTTGTATTGAAGGTGTTAAGTAACTTCATAGGTGTTCTAGGTTTTATACTTAAACTTGTATTGAAGTTGTTGTTCCTAAATATAGATCCTTGTATCCGAAAATATTGAAAGATAATAAAAAATAATGATCATGATCTCAAGTTGATTGTGTGTGAAAGGAGAAGTTAGAGAAATGTGGGAAATGTAAAATGGAAAAGTTAGGGAAACATTGGGTGAGTTAATTTTTTTAATCCTTTAGTTAAGATAAAGATGAGAAGTTATAACCACCTACAATTATCCAAATTAAATTTTAAACTTTTATATATAGAATTTTTTTAATCACAATGTTTAATGTTTGACTAAAGTAATTAACACTTTTCAAAAAGGCATTTTTGAATTTAAAAACTCCTAAAATAATTATAATTTGGGATTAACCATCTTCAAAATATAAGAATTAAATTCAACTTTAAATATTTAGCTTTTAATTATTTTTTAATATAATTTCAATATTAAACTTTTGTTTATCAAGCTTTTTAATATGATTTCAATATAAAAGTTTTGGTTGTCCAAGTAAATATAATTTAAACGTCTATTGTTTAATATGTTATATTTAAGGTCTAAGTTGATTTGATTAAAGTATCTAACATAAAAATTTAATATTAAAAATAATTATGGATAAACTTAAATTTTAAAGGAAAAACAAAACAGAGAAAAGAAATTGAAGCTTAAAGAAAAGGTTTATCTTTTGAAAATAAACGAATACACTGAATTTAATTTTCACTAAAAAAATTCAGTTTTCAATGCAAAAATATTTTATCTTCCGTTTGTTCAAAAATTTAAAATTAAAGTTGGTATGTTTTTAAAAGAAGTTACTCAGCTAGTTTTGACATTTTGTTGTATTAAAGTTAAATATTCAAAAAAAAAAAGTTGTTCTGTTTTCTTTTTTAGCTTTATAATATTTTGATTTTGATTTTTAACTTGAAATTTTTAAATAATAACTAATAACTAAGTAGCCGTTTGGTCATAGAAATTTTTTCTTTTTTTTTTCATAAAATTATTTTACTTTAGTGAAAAAAGTGAAAACACGCACCGTTTGGCCATGAATTTTCCAACTCCAACTCCAGAAAATTATTTGGAAAAGTGAAAACAAGTTTTACTTGTTTTCACTTTTTTCACTCATACTTCTCTCACAAAATTTAAAAAACAACTTAAATTTATATTTATGGCCAAACACAACTTCAACTCCAACTTCAAATTCAACTCCAGAAAAGGTAATTTTCATGGCCAAACGGGGCCTAAGTTAACTAACTTTTGTCCTAAACTACCAAGTGGCCTATTCATAGGTTGTCACTTGACTTAATGTGGAGGCTTTTTTCTCTCTTTTTAATAATACTAGTATACATACCCACGCGATGCGCAGATAATATTAAAGCATTATCTCTAAGCATTTTATATCAGAATGTCTCATTTGAGCTTGCTAAATCATATTACATTAAAGAAAAGATCAAATATTATATTATTTTTCAACGAAATGTGGAAAAAAAATCTACCCCACCCACATCCCACCCCTACTCCACCTATTTTAAGATCAGACCTCTTTATCCATTTGGGAGAGCTAACTCAGACTAAAAATATAAAAATTTTACCCCTCCCCCACTTTTCCACTCCCACCCACCCCAATCCACCTATCTCTATCAAATTTATACGGAAAAAATAATCATGCAATTGTAAAAAATAAAATTATGTTTCATATTTTTCTTAAATATATTATTCATAATTTAAAGATAATAGATTGCTAATATTCTCCCTCATAACACCTCTAACGAAATTTATATGAGTAAAGACAATCATGTAATTCAAAAAAGTTTTTATATTTCATGTTTTTCTTTGTTATATTGTTCAATCTAAAGATTTCTGATCATAAAAAATAATGTAAATTTTTATTCTACTATAAAATTTATAAATAGTAACACGTATATGACAGTATCTAATTACTTCATTATATTCTAAAAATTTGTTCAAATCTGCCCCCACCCCTCTCACCACCAATCACTGGTGCACATTTTTTTTCTATTATATATTAATTACTTTAGTTTTCTGTAATTTGATTTAAAATGAAATTATATTTTTTTGTCTTACACGCATAAGCAGTTGAGCTTTCTTCACGCTTATCTCAAAATATAGAAATTAAAATAGATAAGTTTTGTCATGCATAATAAAATAAATGATATATAGATAAGAAGAATACTCCAAAATAATTTAATCTGTTAGAAGTGATTATAACTTAAAATTTAAGTTAAACACTTTCACAACTATCAAAATATAATCTTATCTCATATTCTATAATTCATCTTTGTTCTCTTAATTTTCTTTCTTTATATTATGAAACTAAGTGACACCCAAAACCATTTTAAAAGTTTATACATAAATATAAAATAAATGAAAAAAATACATAAAGTAGCATACTTAAGTATTAAATTACAAAAAATAACAACACTTTTATCAAATTATATTTTGTAGCATATGGATTTGTATGTATTTGTATTTTTGCAGCAATAGTTTGCAAAAATACAAAATACAACTTGCTATATTATGTAATTATGAAACTACTGCTATGAAACTCATAATTAAGGGGATAAGTATGTTATTTCTGAATTTTGCCCAATATAAATTTGCAAGTAAAATTAAAAAAGAATAAATAAATTAAGATATCAAAATGTCTAAAAATTTGTTTTATAATCCTCCAAAAAGGGTAAGTATGTGGATGTAATATTAAATACAGAAATAAGACAATTATAAATTGCATATAATTGAATTAAATACATAAAACTATGAAATAAATCAACACTAAAAAAAGAACAATAATATCAAACACATATTTTAAAAATTTCATGAATTTTATTAATATAAATTAAATATTTCTATTTTATTTACTTATGACTTTTTTGAACGTTTATTCTATGTATTTTCAGTTTTTAATTTATGAATAACAATATGTGTATTATCTAATTACTTCAGTA
>NW_025844909.1:0-3576 GCF_002878395.1 Capsicum annuum | reverse complement strand
ATTTCTCATCAACACAAAAGGTGTCTAAATCTAAAGTTGAGCTTAATAAAAAAGAGACTTGTGTTGCGGAAAAAAAAACTTGAAGTAACCGTGAGTTTTGATTGTGTTGGGGTGTTGGAAGTGACCACTGTGGTGTATTATTGTTATGTTCTTGAAGGTGTTGATGGTGTTTTCATCCTAAACTTCTCCTCATCTTATGTCTTAACTTCTATAAAGAGAAATAGATCCAAAAAGGTTGTTAGACAAAGTTGAAAAAAATGTTTGTGAGAAGACTTGCCAGCATCACCTTTTCAAGGCTTGACAACCACTTTTCCTTAAAACAAGGAACCTTGTCTTGTAGGACTAGTGAGGTCAAACATCACCTTTTGAGTTTGAAAAAAAAAATAAAAAAGGTTGCAAGACCTTATGTTTTCCATCCCAATAACAAGTCATTCATTACAAAAGATCTAAAGGGACTAAGACTTCAAGTTGATGAACTACTTATGTGGACCCGCGGCAAATGACATGCTACCACATCACCCAAGTTACTGCTCACATGATAATTAGGCTCAAATTTAGATATTCTAGTTTTTAATTATTGATTCCTTGTTTCCTCTAATTGACTTGAGAACTAATTAACAAACTAGTACATTCCTACTAGCTTGTCAATTAGTCCTTTGAAGCCTTGTGTTCATGTCACCTTTTGTTTGTGCTTTTGTAGTTTGAATACGTTGTAACTCTTGGCTCTAGTCCTGTAACGCCCCGAAATATCATCCCGAGATGCCACACGGTGCCCAAGGCTATACGTAGCCTTAAGCTAACCCTTTAAGCCAAAACACTACCCTTGGGTTCCAACACAACAACATACACGCTACACTAAGGATATATATATAAGTACATATCATATCACATAGCACATGGCACGGAATATCATTAGACTGTACACATATGGAATGTCTATACACAAACCAAACCGATAATACACTAGTCTGACATAGCCTCTATACAGCAAAATCAACGAGCCATTGGGACAAACACCCAAAACTAGCAACTTGGTCCTCGAACTATGAGGACTCACCACTGAAGGAATGTAGATGCGGCACTCGGATATCACTGTCACGGCTGCGGCTGAGTACCTGAACCTACATCATGGTAAGAATGTAGCCCATAGAGAAATATGTGGGTCAGCACAAGATACGTACTGAGTATGTGGGGGCGTATGCAAAATATAAATAATATCATAAATTTCGTAAAAATGTACATACGGACCATAATGACACACCTGGCTTGAGTGACATTGAATCATGCAACTCATAACATCTTAGATAGGAAATGTAAGAGAAAAACCTCATAAATCATTATAGATCATCATAGGCAACTTGACTTACCACATCAAAACTCGACACCCCAGTTAGAAACTTACTCATACTAGTCCTCGAGTCGGCCATCATATTAGAAGCGTACTTCGATAGCTGATTAAACTTAAGACAATACTCCTTAACCAACATGGAGCCTTGTCTCAAATTCATAAACTCCTCTATCTTAGCTTCTCGTAAATCAAGAGGAAAGAATCTATCCAAGAAAGCATCTTGGAATAATTGCCAAGTCACCAGAGCGGTATCTTCCTCTCTACCCTTATTCCACATCTGCACCATCATAGGCAACATCCTTCAACCGATAAGAAGCCAGCTCCACACTTTCTTCCTCGGTCACGTGCATAATCTGTGTAATTTTCTTCATTTCATCAACATACATCTGCGGGTCCTCACCTGCTCTCGACCCATGAAACTCTGGCGGATTCATCCGCATAAAGTCATGAATTCGTGCTACTGCCAAATTATTTTCTTGCGGAGGTGAAGCGTTGGCCTAAGTATTGGCGGTAACTACCTGGGCTAGCATTTGAAAAGCTACCTAAAATTTGGCATGGGATACCATCTCATGTAACGGATCAACGGGTTGAGGTTGGTTATTGTTTTTGCGAGCTCGACGTGGAGGAATTTGCTATCATAAGAACGCACGAATTAACAGCAGAAGGAAACAGTTGTAAGCATGATAGACTCTTGTAGAAAGAAAGAAATGACTTTTCCTAGAACGCCCCGCAGCCTCTTGATCATAGGTGTGGCGCGCTACACACCGATGCTCAAGACTCTACGTAACGCGGCTTGTCAGACTCCCTAGGACTCCTCACAACCTTAGGCTCTGATACCAAGTTTGTAACGCCTCGAATATCATCCCGAGATGCCACACGGTGCCCAAGGCTACACGTAGCCTCAAGCTAACTCTTTAAACCAAAACACTACCCTTGGGTTCCAACACAACAACATACACGCTACACTAAGGATATATATATAAGTACATATCATATCGCATCGCACATGGCACGGAATATCGTTAGACTGTACATATATGGAATGTCTATACACAAACCAACCCAACAATACACTAGTCTGACATAGCCTCTATACAGCAAAATCAACGAGCCATTGGGACAAACCCCCAACTAACTCAACAGACCAAAGGGATCACAAAACAACAGCACCAAAACTAGCAACTTGGTCCTCGAATTATGAGGACTCACCACTCGAATTATGAGGACTCACCACTGAAGGAATGTAGATGCGGCACTCGAATATCACTGTCGCGGCTGCGGCTGAGTACCTGAACCTATATCATGGTAAGAATGTAGCCCATAGAGAAATATATGGGTCAGTACAAGATACGTACTGAGTATGTGGGGGCGCATGCAAAATATAAATAATATCATAAATTTCGTAAAAATGTACATACGGACCATAATGACGCACCTGCCTTGAGTGACATTGAATCATGCAACTCATAACATCTTAGATAGGAAATGTAGGAGAAAAACCTCATAAATCATTATAGATCATCATAGGCAACTTAACTTACCACATCAAAACTCGGAGTGACTCGGTATTTCAATAAACATGACACTTATGGACAGGGGAGTTTCCTATAACCGACAACTCCATGTGAGCTACGTGAAATACCAACGTTTGAAACCCCCTTGGCAGGAGCGTCATACTCTTTGCCAGGGAGTACGACCTTAAAACTGCAATAATCACAATTGGGCTCTCTGGCCAATAATATCATCATCAAACAACCCTACGGTGGCACATAGGTTTGGGGAAATACCAAATTTCCCTCTCGGTGCTAAGTACTACTCCCCGACAAGCTCAGAACGCGTTAGCAAATCTACCACAACATCACAAGGGTCTATCATAAAGACCAAATCAAATCTCTTTCTCATTTATCAAATCATAGCAATTTGTGGATTCCTAACTCAACACATTTTAGCTCAAAACATTTTAATCTTCCTCAACATCAACAAGGTATCAATGCGTTGAACCATAACCGACTCGACATTTGGACAAGGATATGAAGACTCAATACATAATATTTTCAATAATTTAACTCATCAAAACGATCCGGAAAATACCAAGACTCATTGCAACTTCAATATCAACATTTCTCAATTTGTCATCCAACACTCATTTAAAGGTACTTGAGACATCAACCCATAGTAGGGATATAGAATTTCCAATATCAATTATAAATTCATAATAAGGAAATAGT
>NW_025844908.1:0-1506 GCF_002878395.1 Capsicum annuum | reverse complement strand
AAACCAGAAAATAAAGGTTTTATCCCAAGGGGGAGATGGTGTTCTTCATTGTCAGGGTCGTCTGTGTATTCCAGGTGTAGATGAATTAAGGCATCAAATTCCTGCAGAGGCGCATGGTGCGCAATACTCTATTCATCCAGGGGCCACTAAGATGTACTGCGACTTGTGGGAGATCTATTATTGGAGTGAGATGAAGAGCGAGGTTGCAGAGTTTATGGCTAAATGCTCTACCTACAGAAGGTTAAGATAGAGCATCATAAGGCCTAGTGGTTCCATTAGGATTTTACCATTCCTACTTGGAAGTGGGAAGAAGTGAACATGGATTTCGTGACGTGTTTGCCATGAACTTGTCATCATCATAATTTAGTTTTGTTCATTATAGAAAGAATCACCAATTCAGCTCTTTTCCTTCCAGTTCGTACCTCTTATTCACTCGAGGATTACACCAAACTCTATATCAAGGAGTTGGTAATATTACACGGCGTTCTATTATCTATCATCTCAGACAGAGGTACCCATTTCACCTCTCATTTCTAGAAAGCATTTCAAAAGGGTCTTGGTACCCAAGTCCATCTTAGTACAACCTTTCATCATCAGAGAGACGGTCAAGCAGAGAGGACCATTCAAACTCTTGAAGATATACTAAGGGCATGTACAGTTGACTTCAAGGGAAGTTGGGATGACCACTTGCCTTTGATTGAATTCGCATACAACAATAGCTATCATTCCAGTATTAAAATGTCTCCATTCGAAGCTCTAGATGGTAGGAGGTGTAGATCTCCAATCGGTTGGTTTGAAGTTAGTGAGGCCTCAGTCATAGGTCCTGACTTGGTGTTCGACGCCTTAGAGAAAGTTTAGTTGATCAGAGAGAGACTCTGGGCTGATCAGAGCCAGTAGAATTTTTATGCTGATGTTCCTAGAAAGGATCTCGAGTTCAAAGTCGATGACTATGACTATCTTAAGATCTCTCCCATGAAGGGATTGAAGAGGTTCGGCAAGAAAGGGAAACTCAGTCCCCGCTATGTCGGTCCCTTCAGGGTTCTCAGTTGTTTCGGAAAGGTAGCTTATGAGCTCAAATTGCCTTTAGATCTAGCCTCAGTTCATCCAATTTTCCATGTCTCCTTGGTCAAGAAGTATATAGGTGACCACCAGTCGTAGTCCCTATTCAGAGCATTGATATTCAGAATAGCCTCTCTTATGAAGAGATTCCAGTCGAAATCTTAGACTACCAGACTCGTAGACTGAGAAACAAAGAAGTCCCTCTAGTTAAAGTTTTTTGGAAAAATCAGTCCGTCAAGGGAGCTACTTGGGAAGCAGAAGTAGATATGCATACCAAGTATCCTCACCTCTTCTCTGCCAATTCAGATCAAGCTTAAGGTAATAGTTCTCCTTAAGCTTATTCATTTTCATATTCATGTTCCCAGTATAAACTTGGTATCTATTACCATTGCATACTCATTCATGCATTCATGTATCAGTTCAGTTATAAAATCATTCATCAACTAT
>NW_025844907.1:746-1766 GCF_002878395.1 Capsicum annuum | reverse complement strand
AGATACTTATTTCTAGCCTCATCATCCTGGATGTGTTCTATAATGTCGAACAGGATTTCTTTAGGATTTCCTGAAATGACATTAACAGTCTTTTGGGTGCAGGTGCAGAATGTACCATTACAGTCGCATTCTTGTCCGGACTGGGACTTATCAGTTTCGTAAGCGGCGTTGATAAATTCTTCGTCGCTATAGTCATCACTGGACGAGGCATAGGAGTCCGAAGACTCAGAGGATTCAGGTGATCCTTCCATGATAGAAAATAGATTTGCTCTAGCCTCTTCGGAGAGATCTAGTTGATTTATTTTCTTCTTCTTGCTAGACTTGCAATCTTTTGCTCTGTGGCCTGTTTTGCCACAAGTCCAACAGGTATCCTTAGCCTTGGAGGCTTTCCTTTTGGTAAACTTCCTACTTGGCTTATAAGATTCCCTTTTGAAGGGTTTTTTGCTAGAGGTAGTTTTCTTGTGAGGTTTTGAAGACTTTCTTTTATGCCTTTTGCTAGGACTGGTAAAGCCATAGTCTTTGGCAGAAGGTTCCTAGTCCATATTTGGAAGTACTATCTTTCTTAAGTTGTTTCTTAAGCTTGATATCGGTGCAGAGATCTATCCCTACGGTGGTAATAAAACTGATTAAGTCACCATAGGTTAGGATGTCATAAGGGATTTTTCCTTCGAATCTATCCTTGATCTTGGTTTTAACCTTTTCGACAAAGAGAGAAGGGAGACCACTAATGAATCTTTCTTTCCAGAAATCGTTGTTACAGTCAGGCCGAATCATAACCTTTACTAGGAAGGTATCCTTATACCATCGAAAGTCTGCTAGGTCTTTGCAGGTGAGGTTATTGAGGATTTCTAGGCTCCTATCCTGGAATAACTTAGGTTCTCCTATGAAATGTCGCGCTATATGGTATAAGAGAGTTGCACAGGCATCTTCTTTAGCAACTTGCTCAAGAACCTCCTGGCCATTTTCAGTTTTAACCACAGTTTCTACGGCTGTGGCTCCATAGATAAGGTTTTTGACATC
>NW_025844907.1:0-646 GCF_002878395.1 Capsicum annuum | reverse complement strand
ACCAATGTTTTATCATACCTGTGAAGCCTGATACGATCATAGTAGCAGCCTCTTTATCAGTGGCTCCTCTGATCTTGTAGGCGGTAATAGCAACGCCCATTTCATGGAGTTTGTTGTAGATTTGGTGTTCTGCCAAACCGTCAACATTCCATTCGGTTATTCCTCGACCATCATGGTTGGAGGTCGAAAGATAGGGATTTTCTTCAAACTGAACGTCTAGAGGAGAAGGTTTTTTGTAATAGTTTTTCTTAGTATAAAAACGATCACTGGTGAGTTTTGAGAGAGAGCTCTTTTGGTTGCTGGACTCACCTTTCTCGGAGATTTTAAACTTAGAAAGTTTATCGTTGATTTGTTCTAAGATTTTCCCTGAGACCTTGAAATCATCACTAAGATTGGGGAATTTCTCTTTTTGAAATTCAGGAATCTTGAAGATGGGGTTGGTTATTTGATTAGGACTAGTAGTTCCTTTTTCAGGGGCAGGGGAACTGAAAGGAAGAATAGGATTTCTGGTCTCTCCAATTTGCTGGGAGATAGTGTGAAGGACCTGGTTGGTATAGTTGTTTTGTTCAACTATCCTGTCTAGGTCTTTATTGGTTGGGGTGGAAAGAGGCCTATCATGCTTCTTCTTGAAGGGAGAAGCATTGAG
>NW_025844906.1:0-3465 GCF_002878395.1 Capsicum annuum | reverse complement strand
CAAATCAGAAGGAGCAAACCGCTCTTAGTTTTGTCCTAAGTCATCAGTTTTAGTTCCTTCTTCATCCAGTGCTCCTGCTCCTAAGTTTAGGGATGTAAATAGAGATAGGGTGCTAAGCTTTAAGTCTCAAGGCAGTGTCAGCAATGCCCGAACTAATACCCTTTATCAGACTTGTGGTAAGAACCACAGGGGTACTTACAGAGCTGGTAGTGATGTCTATTTTGGATATGGCAAGTCAGGCCAAAGAGTCAGAGATTATCCCCAGTTAGGTTATCAGGGTCAATAGAACCGTTCCTCAGCTCAGTTCGGTCGCCCAAATCAGTAGGGTGCCACTTCCAATGCTACTAATGGGCAACGCCCAAATAGACTCTATGCTCTCCAGTCCTGGCAAGATTAGGAAAATTCTCCTGATATGGTTACTGGTACGTTACAAATCTTTTATGTGCATGTTTTTGCTTTGCTAGATCCAAGAGCTTCCTTGTCTTTTGTCACTCCCTATATAGCAGTTGATTTTGAAATCAGTCCCAAAATTCTAACAAAGCTTTTTTCAGTCTCTACCCAGTGGGTAAAACCATTATAACCCGGCAGGTATATAGGAACTGCCCGGTTATGATATTTTAAAAGTTATTTCAGCAGATTTAGTCGAATTAAAGATGACTAATTTTGATGTCATTCTCAACGTGGATTGGCTTCATTCCTGCTATACCATAATCGACTGCAGAAACAGAAAATCCAGTTTTAGTTTTCGAATGAACCCGTCCTAGAGTGGAGGAATAGTACTTTACCTTTCAGAGGTTAGCTTATTTTCTACCTTCAGGAATAGAAAATGATATCTAATGGATGTGTCTATCATTTTGTTTGAGTTAAGGGCACTAGTTTCAAAATTCCCAATCTTGAATCAGTCCCAGTAGTGAATGAATATTTAGATGTCTTTCCCGAAGATCTTCTAGGAATTTCTCCCGAAAGGGAAATAGACTTCGGCATTGACCTTCTTCCAGATACTCAGCCTATATCTATTCCACCATACATAATGGCACCAGCAGAACTTAAAGAATTGAAAGATCAGTTGAAGGATCTCTTAGATAAGAGATTTATCAGGCCCAGTGTGTCCCCGTAGGGTGCACTAGTCTTATTTATGCAAAAGAAAGACAGTTCTCTCAGAATATGTATAGATTATCATCAACTCAATAAAGTCACGATCAAGAACAAATATCCACTTCCTAGAATCGATGACTTATTTGACCAACTTCAGGGTGCCAGTTATTTCTCTAAGATAGACCACAGATCCGACTATCATCAGCTTAGAGTCAGAAAATGTGACATTTTGAAAATAGCCTTCCGTACCCGATATAGTCACTTTGAATTCCTAGTCATGTCCTTTGGTCTTACCAATGCCCCAGCAGCTTTCATGGACTTGATGAACTGTGTGTTCAAGCACTAATTGGACATGTCTGTCATAGTCTTTATAGATAATATTCTGATTTATTCCCACAGTGAGCGTGATCATGCAAACCATCTCAAAATTGTACTTCATACTCTCAGAAATCATCAGTTGTTCGCTAAATTGAGTAAGTGTGAATTTTGGCTAAGGTCAGTAGCATTCCTTGTCTATATCATTTCTGGTGATGGCATTAGAATAGATCCTCAAAAGATCAAAGTAGTAAGAAACTAGCCCAGACCTGTGTCTCCATCAGACATCAGGAGTTTCTTAGGTTTGGCTGGCTATTACAGATATTTTATTGAAGGATTTTCATCTATTGCATCACCTATGTCCATATTAACTCAGAAAAAAGTCAAGTTTTAGTGGTCAGATCCTTGCGAGAAGAGCTTTCAGGAGTTGAAGACTCGACTCACCTCGGCCCCAGTCTTAGCTCTTCCAGATGGTCCAGATGGGTTTGTAGTGTATTATGATGCATCCAGAATAGGTTTAGGTTGTTTCATCATACAGCATGGTAAGGTCATAGCCTACGCATCCAGATAGCTTAAACCTCATGAGAAAAATTATCCTACTCATGATATTGAGTTAGCAGCCGTGATTTTTTCCATAAAGATTTGGAGGCATTACTTGTCTGGAGTTTATGTAGATGTGTTCACCAATCATAAGAGCCTTCAGTATGTCTTTTCTTAGAAAGATCTTAATCTTCATTCAAAAAAGTGGTTAGAGATCTTGAAAGATTACAATATGAGTGTCCTTTATCATCCGGGCAAGGCCAATGTAGTGGCCGACACTTAGTAGACTATCTATGGGTAGTGTTACTCATGTCGAGGACAATAAGAAGAAGTTAGCTCAAGAAGTCCATCAGCTTGCCAGACTAGGCATTCGCTTAGTCAATTCAGAGATGGGTGACACATGGGTTCAAAGTAGTTCAGAATCATCTCTAGTTTCTGAGGTAAAAGAAAAGCAAGATAGAGACCCCAGTTTAGTCAAGTTGAAAGAGTCAGTTAAGGACCAGAAAGTAGAGGCTTTCTCCCAAGAGGGAGATAGTGTATTGCATTGTCAGGGTCATCTCTATGTTCCAGGTGTAGGTGACTTAAGGCAATGAATTCTTGCAGAAACACATGGTGAACGCTACTCTATTCATCCAGGGGCCACAAAGATGTACCGCGACTTGCAAGAGATCTATTGGTGGAGTAGGATAAAAAGAGATGTTGTAGAGTTTGTGGCTAAGTGCTCTACATGTCAGCAGGTTAAGATAGAGCATCAAAAGCCTAGTGGGTCCATGCAGGAGTTCAATATTCCTACTTGGAAGTGGGAAGAAGTGAACATGGACTTTGTGACGGGTTTGCCTCGTACTCGTTGCCAGCATGATTCAGTTTGGGTCATTGTATACAAAATGACCAAATCAACCCATTTTCTTCCAGTTCATACCTCTTATTCAGCCAAGGATTACGCCAAACTCTACATCAGAGAGTTAGTCATATTACACATTATTACATTATCCATTATTTCAGACAGAGGTACCCAGTTCACCTCTCATTTCTAAAAAGTGTTCCAAAAATGTCTTTCTACCCAAGTTTATCTCAGTACAACCTTTCATCCTCAGAATGATGGTCAAGCAGAAAGGACCATTCATACCCTAAAAGATATTCTAAGGGTATGTGCAATCGATTTCATGGGTAGTTGGGATGACTACTTGCCTTTGATTGAGTTTGCATACAATAATACCTATCATTCTAGTATTTGGATGGCTTCATTTGAAGCTCTCAATGGTAGGAGATGCAGATCTCCAGTTGGTTGGTTCAAAGTTAGTGAGGACTAGGTGATAGGACCTGACTTGGTATTTGATGCCTTAGAGAAAGTCCAATTGATCAGAGATAAACTCTGGTCTGCTCAGAGCCGACAAAAGTCTTATGCAGATGTGTGTAGAAAAGATCTCGAGTTTAAGGTTGGTAACTATGTCTATCTAAAGATTTCTGTCATGAAGGGAGTAAAGAGATTCATCAAGAAGGGAAAGCTCAGTCCCC
>NW_025844905.1:767-1504 GCF_002878395.1 Capsicum annuum | reverse complement strand
AGATCAGAAAGTAGAGGTTTTCTCCCAAGGGGGAGATGATGTTCTGCATTGTTAGGGTCGTTTGTGTGTTCCAACTGTAGATGACTTAAGGCAGTGAATTCTTACAGAAGTACATGGTGCGCGATACTTATTCATCCAGGGGCCATAAAGATGTACCACGACTTACGAGAGATCTACTGGTGGAGTGGGATGAAGAGATATATTGTAGAGTTTGTGGCTAAGTTCTCTACATGTCAGTAGGTTAAGATAGAGCATCAGAATCCTAGTAGGTCCATGCAGGAGTTTAGTATTCCTACTTGGAAGTGGGAAGAAGTGAACATAGACTTTGTGATTCATTTTCCTCGTACACGTCATCAACATGATTCAGTTTTGGTCATTGTAGATAGAATGACCAAATCAACTCATTTTCTTCTAGTTCATACCTCTTATTCAGCCAAGGATTATGCCAAACTCTACATCAGAGAGTTGGTTAGATTATATGGTGTTCTATCGTCCATTGTCTCAAATAGAGGTACCCAGTTCACCTCTCATTTTGGAAAGCATTCAAAAAGGGTCTTGGTACCCAAATTCATCTTATACAACCTTTTATCCTCAGACAAATAGTCAAGCAGAAAGGACCATTCAGACCTTAAAAGATAAGCTAAGGGCGTGTGTAATTGATTTCAAGGGTAGTTGGCATGGCCACTTTCCTTTAATTGAGTTTGCATACAATAATAGCTATCATTCCAGTATTTGGA
>NW_025844905.1:0-667 GCF_002878395.1 Capsicum annuum | reverse complement strand
TCGGCCCCTTCAAAATTCTTAGTCGCTTCGGCAAGGTAGCTTATAAGGTCGAATTGCCTTCAGATCTAGCCTCAGTTCATCCAGTCTTCCATGTCTCTTTTCTTAAGAAGTGTATTGGTCACCCACCAGTCGTAGTTCCTATTTAGAGAATTGATGTTTAGAATAGTCTCTCTTATGAAGAGATTCCAGTCAAAATCTTAGACTATTAGACTCGTAGTTTGAGGAAAAAAGAATTCCCTCTAGTTAAAGTTCTTTGGAAAAATCAGTCCGCCGAGGGAGATACTTGGGAAACAGAAGCAGAAATGCGTACCAAGTATCCTCAGCTCTTCTCCACCAACTCAGATCAAGCTTAAGGTAATAGTTCTCCTTAAGCTTACTCAGTTTCATGATTAGTGTTCATCACGAACTTGGTATTCAGTTTCATGTTCATGTTACCAGTATAAACTTGGTATTAAGTACCATTGCATATTCAATCATGCATTCATGTATCAGCTCATTTATATAATTATGCATCAGAAATGCATTCTCATTGTGAGAAACTTAGTTCCTCAGAACATTCAGTCATGCATTCGTAAGTCAGTTACACATGCATCAGATATGCATGTTCAGTATGTTATGTTCAGCTTGTCAGTCATGAGATCATGTTCTAGTTATTCATTTTTAGTTT
>NW_025844904.1:0-1039 GCF_002878395.1 Capsicum annuum | reverse complement strand
GGTGGCACTCCCCTACAAGTCTGATATTCCACGGGCTATATGAAATCTGCCATTGACTCGGCGGGGAAGCCCCCAACCCAAGTGTGCTGCAAGGGTTGGAGTGTCTGAGTCTGATACGGCACACGGAACTTAAGCCAGCGTATAATAATATACCCAGATCGGCAAATCACGATTTTGGGCAATGAGTTTTCTGAACTCACGCCTTCTTTGGAGACCACCTAACATCTCTTTATACCCAATTTTTAACCTTTTCTGAACATGTATCATTCTAAAATTTCTTAATCATGAAAGTCTGATAAAATCTGATTTCTGAACTAGTCTGTGTCTGTTATGGCATTTGTCTGAGTTGGTATCGTCATACCAAGACTTTCAAGTCCTATTTCTGAGCCATAATGCATTAAGCATGATCTTTCATAAAAGTGTAGTTTCAGACCACCCAAACATGTAATTTCCATAAAAGATTTCATGTTCCGAAACTCAAGTCAAAACCATGCAAAAACTTTCATCAAACATATGGTGTTCATGTGCTTTTGACAAAATTATGCACTCTTTCATTATATGTATATTCAACATTTACAACCCTCTCTTTCGTGTTCAAAATCGTATTCCAAACATAGCAAAGTCAAAGCATTTCATATCATGATTTTTCAAGACGTATTTCAAAACAATCTATATCATGTGAAACATGGGAAAATTACGTCAAGAGAGGGATTTCATGTAAATCGTGCTCTCAATTCATATTTCAAGGCAAAACACATATATACATATACATATAATTTTCAAGTCACTTTAGGAGAAAGCCAAAAGGCTAAAACAATATCATTTAAAGCTTCTAAAACATGAATATGTGCATGAATTCAAAAACCCCTTTCCTAAAACATGATTTCTATGCCCATAAGAATTTAGGAAAACCCCGCGTACCTCTATTTAAGAAATTGAGGGATGATCCTTGAAGCCTACGATGTGGGGATTCCAAATCTCTAATTATCTTCCAAAACCCACGGTTGAATCTTGAGTTATTTGGGATTTTTGTTTGAAA
>NW_025844903.1:682-1302 GCF_002878395.1 Capsicum annuum | reverse complement strand
TACATAAATTAGCTTCTGCTCCTGTATCTATCATAGGCGTATAATATGTACTGTAATATCCTTCTACTACTATCTTTATTAATACATATATTTTCATATCATGTTAAAGCTCTTTTTAAGAAAGAATAATTTTTCTCTATTATATGTTATAGATAATTGTGTATGTTCTATATTGTATGATTTTACTTGTTCTAGCCATTTAATTCCTAATATTATGTCTGCTTTTTGCATTTCTTCCTTTATTTCAAATTCTATTTTTATTTTACTAACTCCTATTGTTATTTATTTTTCTGCTATATTTTTAGTGTTTATTAAGCTTCTTGGTAGATCTGAGCATATATTATTATCAGATTTTATTTCCTCATTTTTTACTAGATATTTTGCTATATAATTTTCTTCTAGTCTTGTATTTAAGAGTATTAAATATTCCTTTTCATTTATTGTTCCTGTTATGTAATATTGGTTTAAATTAACTATTGAACTTGTTTCATAACTTGTTCTTTTTTATGAACTTGATGATTTTAGTTTTTAATAAACTATTATTTTTGTTGTACTTATTCTATCATTTATTATTTCTAAATCTTCTTCTATGTCTATATTTTTGTAACTATAATCATTAT
>NW_025844903.1:0-582 GCF_002878395.1 Capsicum annuum | reverse complement strand
AATGAAAAGGAATATTTAATACTCTTAAATATTCCTTTTCATTTATTGTTCCTGTTATGTAATATTGGTTTAAATTAACTATTGAACTTGTTTCATAACTTGTTCTTTTTTATGAACTTGATGATTTTAGTTTTTAATAAACTATTATTTTTGTTGTACTTATTCTATCATTTATTATTTCTAAATCTTCTTCTATGTCTATATTTTTGTAACTATAATCATTATTATCAATTCTTTTTACGAATTATTCAAAAGGATTTTCTATTTGTATTTTATTAATTTTATTTTTTTCTGTTATTTTGTGTTTTGTTGTTAATACATATAGATTTTTATATCTTGTTATAAATATTTTACTTCCTGAGGTTAGTTCTATTCCTGATTTTCCAATATAATACTAATGATTTATCTATATTTTTATCTGTTATTGCTACTGAATAATTTGCACTTATTATAAATTTAAATTTTTGATATATTAAATTTCCTTTAATTGCAGTTATTATTCTTTTTTCTATAGGTCTTATAATCTTATCATCTGCTAAATATAATTCTATTGGTGTATCTATTCCTTCTCTAAAATATGCT
>NW_025844902.1:656-1274 GCF_002878395.1 Capsicum annuum | reverse complement strand
CTTCTACTATTATTTTTACAAGTACATATATTTTCATGTCATGTCAAAGTTCTTTTTATGAATAATTTCTCTTTATTATATGTTATAGATAATTGAGTATGTTCTATATTGTATGATTTTACTTGTTCTAACCATTTTATTCCTAATATTATATCTGATTTTTGCATTTCTTTTTTTATTTCAAATTCTATTTTTATTTTTCTAACTCCTATTATTATTTCTTTTTCTGTCGTATCTTTAATGTTTATTAGACTCCTTGGTAGATCTGGGCATATATTATTATTAGATTTTATTTCTTCGCTTTTTACTAGATATTTTGCTATATAATTTTCTTCTTGTCCTGTGTTTAAGAGTATTAAATATTCTTTTTCATTTATTGTTCCTGTTATGTAATATTGATTTAAATTAACTGTTGAAGTTGTATCATAACTTGTTCTTTTTAATGAGATTGATGATTCTGATTTTTCATGAGCTATTCTTTTTAATGTACTTATTCTATCATTTATTATTTCTAAATCTTCTTCTATGTCTATATTTTTGTAACTATAATCATTATTATCAATTGTTTTTACGAATTATTCAGTAGCAATAACAGATAAAAATATAGATAAATCATTA
>NW_025844902.1:0-556 GCF_002878395.1 Capsicum annuum | reverse complement strand
TCTTCTATGTCTATATTTTTGTAACTATAATCATTATTATCAATTGTTTTTACGAATTGTTCAAAAGGACTTTCTATTTGTATTCTATTAATTTTATTTTTTCCTGTTATTTTATGTTTTGTTGTTAATACGCATAGATTTTTACATCTTGCTGTAAATATTTTACTTCTTGGGGTTAGTGCTATTCCTGATATTTTCCAATGTAATACTAATGATTTATCTATATTTTTATCTGTTATTGCTACTGAATAATTCGCACTTATTATAAATTTAAATTTTTGGTATATTAAATTTCTTTTACAGCAGTTATTATACTTCTTTCTATAGGTTTTATAATTCTATCATCTGCTAAATATAATTCTATTGATGTATCTATTCCTCCTCTAAAACATGTTTTTGTTAATATCTCTGTTCCTCCAAGGTGTACATATTTTATTGGGTCTTTGCTTTTTATGTTGTTTATTTCTTTATTAATTATTTTTTTTATTAGTAGTGGTATACTAGCTCTTCCTTTTGCATATCTACAGTCTATTACATGTTCTTTTTGGCTTACTAC
>NW_025844901.1:0-1428 GCF_002878395.1 Capsicum annuum | reverse complement strand
AATAAAAAACATTACCTAATTATTATTAGGTAATGTTTTTTATTTTAATGATTATTTTCCTCCTTTTGTATATCAAATCTACCCAAGGGATTCAAAAATCTATGAACATTCATTTCATTTTGTTGTCAACTTTGAATTTTTAATTCTTATTTAGTATTTAATAATAATCATTCTGTTTATTTCTTGTTCTCAATATGTCGACGGTTGGTGGTAGCGATTGAGCAGCAATTTGTGTCAACAGTTAGAGGTTAATCTGCTACGACAGATCGATTATATGTTGCACCTGATGGTTATTAATAAAAAAAGGGCTATTGTTGTTATTGAGAGGGTGAAAAGAGAAAGACGTGACTCGGAGTTCCGATTATTCAATATGAAAAATGTTTCGTAAATAAATAATAAGAAAATATATAATAAACACAATTTATAACCACAATTTTAATAACTGATCGTGACTTTTCACCATTTTTGTTTTTGAATTTGTTTTTTAAATTATTTATTATATAATAAAATGATTATTATTTTATTAAGGAATTTGAAAAGTTTTTTTTTTTAATTTATAAAATAAAAATTAAGCAAATTTGGTTTAATGATATGATGATATAGTTATTTTTT
Source organism: Capsicum annuum (assembly GCF_002878395.1). NCBI lineage: Eukaryota > Viridiplantae > Streptophyta > Magnoliopsida > Solanales > Solanaceae > Capsicum > Capsicum annuum. Next base: position 816 of record NW_025844901.1, on the reverse strand, counting down.
TTTTAAAAAGTAGATTATATGTTGCAACAATTAAATTATCTGATGCAACAGGATCACTATGGTTGCAACAGATGATATATTTGTTGTCACAGATGATTTATCTGATGCAACCTATATCGAGTCACAACTCAATAAAAGCAGTTCTTGGAAAGAAATAATTAATAATAATAATCTGAAAAGTCATGACTTATCACAATATTTCTTAATTTAATTAATTCATCACTTTTCACATTAATAAAAAATGTAATTAATAAATGAAGGTGAACAGTTAGATTATATATTGCAACAGATATGTTATCTGATGCAACATATTTTATATTTGTTGCAACAAATAATACATCTGTTGTCACAGATGCGTTATCTGATGCAACAGATATAGAATCTGTTACCACAACTCAATAAAAACGATTCTTCAAAAGACTAATTAATAATAATAATCTGAAAATTCATGAATTATATCAAAATATTTATTTTCTTAATTTAATCAAAAATTTAATTAATGTATGGAGGTGAATAGTCGCGCCTTTTGCCTCTCATTCAAATTCAATCCTCTATAAATAGGTCCGTCCTTACTCAATCGATCATTCAAATACACACTCTATTTATTTATTGCATCTCGTCTTTCATATTACACTCTAGAAGATAAGATTATGGCTGACCCAGTGTAGGACGTTGCTTTTCTGCAAGACGCCGTGAATGAACTTCGGAATCAACTTCGTGATCTGCAATAGGAATTGGGAGGAGTTAGATCAAGAATGATCCGCGAGATACGCAGGCTGAGGAGGGCCTTGCTACTTCCAGTTGAAGATTGGCCGG
>NW_025844900.1:929-3247 GCF_002878395.1 Capsicum annuum | reverse complement strand
TTAATTTAACATCTTGTATAAGGGCCACTTAAATATTTTTCATAAATTTTTTTTATAGCAGTTTTGCTATATCACTTTTAATTAGTTATTATAAGTCATTTAAGACATGTCTACTTCACTATTTCAATCGTGATATTTGGTTGACTCTCAAAATTATATCTGTAACGCTTAAATTGAAATAAAAGAAATATTATTATAAATTATAATAATTAAAAAATTAAATTATTTTAAAAACATAATTAACTATCAATGTTACAAAAGTTTAAACAAAGACTCAAAGAGAGTATTATAAATTAGTTAACAGCTTAAAATAGTAAATTACAATGTCAAAAAGTATTATAAATTACAATAATTAACAATTTAAAATATCTAAAAAAAAATTAATCTGTTATATATTTCAAATAATACATTATTTATAAAATACATAAAAAATATTATAAATTAGAATAGTTAACTACTTAAAATATCTAAAAAAAAATAATTAATTTGTTACATGTTTCAAAAAATACGTAAAAAAAAATATATTAATCACAATAATTAACAACTTAAAAGATTTTTAAAATATGAAATATTTGATTGACTCTAGAAATTTTATGAGTGTCATATTAAAAATTTAAAATATTCTTATACAAATTTCATTAATCTAAATATAATACTATATGTCTAACTAAAAATTTATCAACTAAACAAATAAAGGTTTTAATTAAATAATAAAATTAAACATATCGTAGAATTTTTAAGTATCAATATTAAACCTGTACGTAGCACGGCGTAGCCTACTAGTATAAATTATGTACACGATATGGTTAGCACGTACTTGAATTTGCCACTTGCATGTAAAAGTTATTAGCATTGCCCACCCCACATCGTTAATTATTTCTTCTTCTGTTCATATAAAACTCTATTTTGTATAGTGAATATAATTATAATATTTTTCTTTGTTCAACTCTCTCTTTCACTAAATTGACCTCAAAATATAATATAATATAATATACTCTCTCCGTTTTGAATTAGTTGACTTCTAGACTTGGTACACACATTAAGAAAAATATTTATTAGGAATCTATTTTACCAAATTAGTCTTATTAATTATGCTTTGAAAATATACATTTGAATATATATAACTTGTTTAGTCATTTAATAATAGGGGTATTATTGAAAGAACATATTAAAATCCTCTTGATTTCATCAATGGGACAACTAAACTGAAACAAATATTTTAGAAATAAGGTCAGCTAAAATAAAACGGAGGGAGTAATATTTATCTTTTTCCACTCTTTTGTCTATTACTCCCTCCGTCCCAAATTATCTGTCCCAAATTTTCTATTTTGATTTCTCATTTTACTTGTCTTTTTTCATTAATCAAGACAAGACAATTTTTTTCGCCATTATAACCTTAGTAATTGATTAATCCTGTTTACTAGCATTGGATTATCAAATCTTGAAAAATGTTGCAAAGACTTTGGTAATCCTATAATCCTAATTATCCATGCAAAAAGTGCTTTGGTATCAGCCATATAATAACTCCATCAATATTGAAACTAACAGCATGACACAATTAATAGGGGCAAAAGGGTAAAGTTACATTATTAATCATTATTCTCTTAATAGTTGTGTCATCTTAATTTGGGACGAGTAATTTGGAATGAAGGAAGTACAACACAAGAAAAAAGATATCTTTTATGGATAGTACTAAATGGCCATAAAAATTTGGCCCAAATTTGGCCATAATTAGAAAAAAGACTGCAATGACATTTTTCTTTCAAAACAAACTAACTTTTTTTTCTTTTTTTTAGTCAAAAAAAAGTTAAAGTTTTTGTTATTCCCTCAACTTAAAAGTCAACTCCCACATTAGAAAATAGTAATAAATAAATGACCATTCATTAAAATGTGATTTTTAATAAAATATGATCATATATATATATATATATATAATTCATGATATTTAATTTCAAATTCTCAATATATAAATGATTAGTATTGAACACTTTATAATATGAATATTATTTCAAAATTTTAAAATGAAATGCTTACATATGTACTTTGATAATTTTACACTTACACCTCCTATGAAGTGTCTCTATAATTAAATATATAATATAATTTTTAAACAATAAATTATAACAATAAATATAAATAAAATATTTTTGCAAATTTATTCTAACGAATATTTAAAACAATGGTATAAAAAATTATTCATACATTTGATTAAAAATAAATAAATATTTTAAAAATAGGATACGACGCAAAATATTTGAAAGATATACCCACTATAAATTATAACTTTCTATGGCTTTAAGTACGTAATTTTTTTGTAA
>NW_025844900.1:0-829 GCF_002878395.1 Capsicum annuum | reverse complement strand
ATAACTTTCTATGGCTTTAAGTACGTAATTTTTTTGTAATTTTATTAACTATAATATTTTATTATATATAATCTCTTTTTTATTGTAGTTTTTATTTATTTTTCCCTTGAAAATTATTTATATATAACTAGTTAAATAAAGTTTCAATTACGTAGGATCTTCATTATATGCAAGGTTTAAATGTTTTTAGAAAAAATAGGATCAACATTTTTGGGGATGTAACTGTAAGATTTTCATAACATAAAAGATGTAAGTGTTTAGTGTAATTAATTATTGTCGACAATTATAAAATATTTTGAGTTTTGACTATCTTTATTGATATATTTTAAAATTATATATTTAAAAAATATTTAAATATGTAGTTTGTAAATTTATTTAAATATAATAAATAATAGAATTACTTAATTAGAGGTTTCATTAATTATAAAATTAACTAATGATTCACAAGTTATCAAATCGGCTTAATATAGAGGAGCAAGACTACAATACTAGTGCGTGAGTATTCTCTTAGGTCGATGTTAACTAGGATCATCATTAATTATTTAAATTTTTATTGTACTTTTAAAAGATGATAACTAATAAATATGTAAAAATTCAACATTTTTTTTTTTGGTAAATAAACGATTTTATTTAACCAAGTGAACGTTTACAACACTAGGAAGCTATAAAACTTCAACATTAATACGTGACTCTCTTGAGTTGTTATAAAATTGGATTGACACTTATGGATCAATAATTTTTATGATTTATATAGAGTGGTGATTTCTACCATGTCTAAAATATTTTTAGTTTTATTTCTACTGTCGTCATTGTATTATTTTCAAATTAT
>NW_025844899.1:17647-39902 GCF_002878395.1 Capsicum annuum | reverse complement strand
ATTCCCTCACTTTAAGTTGATGATAGCCGGATCTAAGGTCTATCTTGAAAAAATAACTTGCACCTTGCAACTAATCAAACAGGTCATCAATTCTCGGAAGAGGATACTTATTTTTTACTGTGACCTTGTTCAGTTAACGGTAGTCAATGCACATACGTAAAGATCTATCTTTCTTCTGCACGAACAAAATAGGTGCACCCCAAGGAGAAATACTGGGTCTAATGAAACCTTTGTCTAAGAGATATTTGAGTTGCTCTTTTAGCTCCTTAGGATCGACAGGTGCCATACGATATGGAAGAATAGAAATAGGCTGAGTATCGAGAAGAAGGTCAATTCTAAACTCTATCTCTCTATCGGGAGGTACCCCTGGGAGATCTTCTGGAAAGACATAGGAAAACTCATTAACAACAACAACCGATTGGATGGTTAGAGTCTCGGACTTAGTGCCTTGACCCTAACTAGGTGGTAGATACAACCTTTGGATATAAGGTTTCTGGCTTTGATATAGGAGATAAAATGACTCTTGGGAGATACCAAACTCCCGGACCACTCAAACACTGGTTCATCAGGAAATTGAAACTTGACCACACGAGTACGACAATCTATAGATGCATCATAAGAATGAAGCCAATCCATACCCAGAATAAGGTCAAAATCTATCATGTCTAACTCTATCAAATCTGCAAGTATGACTCTATGAAGCACAGTAATAGGGCAATTTCTATACGCTTGTTTCGTAACAACTGACTCTCCGACTGGTGTAGAAACTAGGAAAGGCTCAGGAATCTTTTCAGGACTCATTTCAAAATTCATAGCCACAAGTGGGGTCACATAAGAGAGATTCGACCTAGGGTCCAACAACACATAAACATCAAAACAAAGATATGGAGCATACCAGTAACAACATCAGAAGAGTCCTCCTGCTTCTGATGGGGTGAAAAAGCATAGAACCTGTTCTAGAACTGACCGCCAGCGGTGCTAGAGGAAGCACCCTAAGAAGGAACTGGAATAGACGGACGTCTTTGAAACTGGGGGCGGTTCCCTCCATGGAACCTAGGCCGGTTAAACTCATACTGATCAGATGTCGTTCTCTTGCTACCCCTCATTCTATCTCTTTCTTTAAAATTATCCATCTTTATCTGTTGGGCATGCGTTATCAACCTATCCAGATCCATATTCTTATGTAATAGCATGGCCCTACACTCCTTCAGCACCATCTTAAAAACACAGGTCACAAACTTACTCATACTATCCCGGGTGTCAGAAATCAAATCAAGAGCTACTTGGCTAACTGATTGAACTTCAAATAGTACTCTTTAATAGTCATGGAGCCCTGTCTTAAGTTCATAAACTCCTCAATCTTTTCCTCCCTCATCTCAAGTGGAAAGAACTATTCCAAAAAGGCATCTTGGAAAACTTGCCAAGTTATATGAGCGGCATTCTCACCTCTACCCTTCCTCTATGACACAACCCAATAATAAGAAATGTCCTTCAGTCTATAGGATGCCAACTCAACACTTTCTTCTTCTAAAACATACCTCACATATCTGATCTTCCTCACCTCCTTTAAGTATAACTGTGGGTCCTCATCTATCTTTGACCTATAGAACTCAGGCGGGTTCATCCGCATAAAGTAATGAATCCTAGCCGCGGCTATATCACAACCCTGTTGGTTAGCAACTGGGGCCTGGTTATTGGTCCGAACATTTGTGGTGACCGCTTGGGCTAACGCCTGAAAGGCTGCCCTAAACTCAATATGGGACACCGTCTCATTCAAAGGATCAATAGGTGGGGGTTGCTCATCATTATTTTCGTGGACATTCGCTCTTCAAGGAGGCATTTTCTAAAAATAGAAAAGCACGAATCATTAGATAATAGGGACAACTGTAGGCACGATAGAATATAAAAAAAGAAATAACTTTTTCTTAAAACATCTCATAGCCTCTTTCTCATAGGTGTGCCGTGCTACACACCGATGGTCAAGATTCTACTCAACAGGGCTTGTCAGACTCCCTAGGACTCCTTAGAAACCTTAAGCTCTAATACTAAGTTTGTAATGACCCAAAATCATCTCCCGGGATGTCACACGGGACCTAAGGCTATGAATAGCCCCAAGCTAACCCTTAGAGCCAGTTTTCACAAATGAAACTCAATTCAAGATAAGAATGGACTCAACACTAGCATAGTCATATCACATGAAAGAAAATATGGAAAAGATACTCGATCCATAAGACCATAATATATAGAAATCTCAACAAAACCATAATATCGAACCCTCGATACATCATAAATCTGACACTAGTATGACAAACATCTACAAATCAAAATCTAGAGAGCCGCTGGGAAAGGTCCCCAACTGACTCAAAATGAACTAAAGATAAAACATAGTCTCTTAAGTACGGTAAATATCCGAAGATCGGTCCTCGAACTATGAGGACTCACCACTATAGAAAACGTAGGTAAGGTACTCGAAGAATCATGGGTGAGGCTGGGACTTAGCACCTGAACCTACATTATGACACAATGTAGCACATAGACATATATGTGGATCAGTACTTGGAATGTACTGAGTATGCAGGGTTGAATGCATATGAATAAAATAGTAACAAGTATAAAATATAAAGCTGATAAGTCATGTAGAATAGAGCATGTAATGCAAATCTCGTGAGTCATCATTGTTTCATCTCAATATTTAAAATTTTCTCTTGTTCTCAATATCCAAAGGTTAAGGGACTTTAAACAATACTTTTAACTCATGCATAAGTCCCATGGAGGGTAAAAATCTTCAATGCTCAACATTTCATAACTATTTAGAACTCATATACTTGGAATTCGAAATCATATAACTTGAAAACATACTTGAAGGCATTTCATTCACCTTAGGAAAATATCTCATCTCAAGCTTTAGGGAAATCATTCCATCTCAAATGGAAAGGCATTCTAGTTTATGGAAATAACTTATCTCAAGGCTTTATAAAAAGTACTATAACAAGGGAAGATGCTTTCATTTAGGAAATAAGTCACAACAAGAAAATACTTTAGTTGGGGAAACATCTTTGCAATTAAACCATTTAGGAAAATAGCTTATACGGAAGGAAAATAAGAATTTGATCTCGAAGTCTAAATGTCAAGGGAGGTTCTCGTAACCGATATAAACCATGAGAGCTACATGGAGTCCAACATTTTGTCCTCCTAAGGAAGTTACCCCACATTGGGGAGGAGTGTCATACTCTTGCTAGAGATTATAACCTAGGTCTAGTGATCACTAAACAAAACTTGGCCTCGGGCCTAATCATAATCATCTTAAACTCGGCCTCAGACCTAACCTACGGTGGCACATAATTTTAGGGTAAGAAATTGTAGTAACTTACCCACTCGGTGCTAAATACTACTCCTTTTAGATTATCTACACTCATCTCATAAGAAATTAACTTCTACAATAATCACATGGTTACCACGAACCCAATAATCAAATCGATAATCTCATATAGTGAAGTGGATTTCAAATCTCAAGGACCATTAGGTCAATTCATTTCCCAATCATCTCAAAATAATCAAAACATGGGTGCTCATAGCACAAGAGTTCATAATTTCACAAATCTCAAATAACGCTTACTAACCCATAATTAAATCTCAAGTTAAAGCTCATCAAAAGCATAATATATAGCATATATATTCCTAAATCATGTGGAAATCTGAGAATTTCATCAAATTACCTCAAAATCTCAATATGGCCATATGCTTTAATATCTCAACAATGAAAATATTAGCTTATCAAGGAGTAAAATCATTGGGTTTATATCTAGCTGTAAATACTCAAGAAAACATGTAGAAATCATGTCATTTGACTCTTAATTCATGGGAAATATCAATATAATGCATTCAATAATAATGGGTGAAAACCCCAATTCAAATTCATGTAAAAACCTCATATATTTCAAGAATTTCATGATGTAAATAGCCTTTTGGGAACAAGGGTGAAAGGTTTACCCTTGTTCAAAAACCCTGCATACCTTGAATTAGAAGCTTTTGATGAACTCTCACTTTTAAAACTCTATTCGTGCTCTAGAATGAGGATTCTTGAGGTCCTTGACTTGGAAACCTTGAATCTTGACTCAATTTAGGAAATCCATGGTGGATTATGAAGATTCTTGGAGGAGGTTTTGGATACTTAGGGTTTATGTGGAGAGAAAACTTGAGGAAAACCTCATAAAATGCTTGTAAATGGCTTTGAATTAGTGTTTCCACGATTTTATAGGCTTGGAAAAGGTCCAAAGTGCCCCTTTAAACATCAATAAGAAACTGGAAAAATTGAATTGGAACCTGATTTCATTGGCCTCCGCGACGCGCCACTTATCGCGGTGGCTCACTGGAATTTGACAATTGGGAAATTGGCAGCCTCCGCGATGTGGAGCCATCGTGTTTTCCCACTGGTTGGGACCTGGGACTCCTCCACGATGTACCACTATTGTAGGGTTCCGCTGGAAATTGGCAATCTCCAAATCAACCCTCTCTGTGATGCGCCAGATAGTTAAATAATGCAGTTTTACGACTAAGTCTTAAATTAGCCATAACTTCTTACCCAAGTGTTGGATTTGGGCAAATATTATATAGATGGAAAGCTTATCAGATTTCCCACGTGATAATAAGTAGAAATTAGGGAAATTCTATATGGTTAACATGTTACGCACTTAGCAAGAAACTTCTCAATCTTTTAGGGCCGGAATCATGCCTCAGTTGACACGCCCTATAACTCAAACTATAAGGGAACTTTGCGGGGCCTTACAATATCTCCCCCCCGGGAACATTCATCCTCGAATGTCGCTAGTTAGGCTCGAAATACAGGAAAAACTGTGTACACATAGCTGAAATAATTACTAAATGGTTCAAGATCTTCCTAAACTCATGACAACTCCGGATATCGCAAGAACTCATTCAAAGATAGATGCATAGCTGATCTTTAGATTAGAAAAGCTGAATCAAGGTAGAATGGTACCTTCGGATTTATTTGAACTTGCGAAAAAGAGGTGCGGGTATTTCACTCGCATGTCTGCTTCTGCCTCCCAAGTACCACCCTCAACAGATTGGTTCCGCCACAATACTTTGACCAAGGGAACTTCTTTGTTCCTTAGTCTACGGATTTGAAAATCTAGGATCTCTACGAGAATCTCATCGAAAGAAAGGCTATCTTGAATATCAACACTCTTTGAAGGATCAACTACAATGGAATTACCAATATGTTTCTTAAGCATGGAGACATGAAAGATAGGATGAACGGCGGAGAACTCTGAGGGAAACTTAACCTCATAAGCCACTTTACCGACACGGCTCAAGATTCTATACGGGCCAACATAACGGGAACTAAGCTTTCCCTTCCTACCAAACCTTTTTACCCCTTTCATGGGTGAAATCTTCAAGTACACCAAATCATCCACCTTAAACTCAAGATCTCTCCTCGGCACATCTGTGCAAGACTTTTGACGACCCTGAGCGGTCTTCAACTTTTCTCTAATCAACTTAACTTTCTCCATATCTTCGAACACTGCATCAGGCCCACACGTGGCAGCTTTTCCCACTTCAAACTAACCTATAGGTGATCTACACCTCCTACCATACAAAGACTAAAATAGTGCCATCTCAATGCTAGCATGGAAACTATTATTATAGGTGAACTCTATCAATGGTAAATGCTCATCCCAACTACCTTTGAAATCAAGAGCGCATGCCCATAATGTATCTTATAGGGCCTGAATGGTCCTTTTAGCCTGACCATCTATCTGCGGGTGAAAAGCTGAACTTAAAAGAGCTTGGGTGCCAAGACCCTGCTAAAATGCCGTCCAAAACTGAGAAGTAAATTGAGTACCCCTATCCAAAATGATAGACAAGGGAATTTTATATAGTCTGACCAAATCCCGGATATACAATCTAGCATAATCATCATCCATATAAGATGTATGCACGGGAAAGAAATGTACGGACTTAGTTAACCTATCCACAACAACCCAAATAGAATCATGATGACGATGCGAAAGAGGCAACCCTGTCACGAAGTCCATATTCACCATCTCTCATTTCCAAATGGGTATACTAAAATCTTGCATCACACCAACCGGTCTTTGGTGCTCTACCTTAACCTTTTGACACGTCGCACACTTTGGTACAAACTCGATGTGTCTTTGTTCATGCTGTTCCACTAATAGATTTCCCACAAGTCGCGATACATCTTGGTATTACCTGGATGAATGGAATAACGTGCGCCATGTGTTTCACCCATAATCTTCCACCTCAAATCATCAATACACAGAACACACAACCTACCATGCACCCTCAATACACCATCTCCCCCTTGGGATAAACCTTGACCTTTTGGTCCTTAACTGACTCTTTCAGTTTGACTAAACTAGGATCCCTATCCTCTTCTCCTTGACTTCCAAAACTAAAGAAGATTCGGAACTACTCTGCACCAACGTACTTCCCTCCACTGAATCAAGCAATATAACTCCCAACCTAGCTAGAGAATGAACATCACGAGCTAACTCTCTCTTACCTTCCTCAATATGCGTAACACTACCCATGGACAATCTGCTAAGGGCATCCGCCACCACATTGGCCTTGCCTGGGTGATACAACACACTTATATCATAATCTTTCAACACGTCTAACCACCTCCTTTGCCTAAGATTTAACTCTTTCTGGGTAAAAACATACTGCAGTCTTTCATGATCAGTAAACACATCAACATGGACGCCATAAAGATAGTGTCTCCAAATTTTCAAAGAAAAAACCACAGTAGCTAACTCAAGATCATGGGTCGCGTAGTTCCTTTCATACAGTTTAAATTGTCTAGAGGAATAGGCTATAACCTTACCCCTTTAGATCAACACACAACCTAAACCAACTCTAGAGGCATCACAATACACCACAAAACCATTAGTACCATCAGACAATGTCAACACAGGGGCTGAAGTGAGTCGAGTCTTCAACTCCTGAAAACTCTTCTCACAGGAATTGGACCACTGGAATTAACCTTCTTTTAGGTCAACCGGGTTATAGGAGACGCAATAGAAGAGAACCCTAAACAAAACGATAATAATATCTCGCTAGACCCAAGAAACTCCTAATGCCAGATTGAGAGATAGGTCTAGGCTAGTTTTTCATAGCTTTTATCTTTTAGGGATCAACTTTAATACCCTCAACTGAAACAACATGACCCAGGAAGGCTGTAGACCTTAGCCAAAATTCACACCTACTGAATTTGGCAAACAAAAGGTGATCTCTAAGAGCTCACAAGACAATTCTAAGATGAGCTGCATAGTCATTCTTATCACGGGAGTATACAAGGATGTCATCTATGAAGACAATGATAAATGTAACAAGGTATTGCTTGAACACTCGATTCATGAGGTCCATGAAGGATGCTGGGGCATTGGTTAGTCCGAAAGACTTGACTAGAAACTTAAAGTGACCATAACGGGTTCGAAAGGCTGTCTTTGGAATATCACATTCCCTCACTTTAAGTTGATGATAATCGGATCTAAGGTCTATCTTGGAAAAATAACTTGCACCTTGCAACTAATCAAACAGGTCATCAATTATCTGAAGAGGATATTTATTTTTGACTGTGACCTTGTTCAGTTAACGGTAGTCAATGCACATACGTAAAGATCCATTTTTTTCCACATGAACAAAATAGGTGCACCCCAAGGAGAAATACTGGGTCTAATGAAACCTTTATCTAAGAGATCTTTGAGTTACTCCTTCAACTCCTTAGGCTCGACAGGTGCCATACGATATGGAAGAATAGAAATAGGCTGAGTATCAAGAAGAAGGTCAATTCTAAACTCTATCTCTCTATCTAGAGGTACCCCCGGGAGATCTTCTGGAAAGACATAGGAAAACTTATTAACAACAACAACCGATTGGATGGTTAGAGTCTCGGACTTAGTGCCTTGACCCTAACTAGGTGGTAGATATAACCTTTGGATATAAGGTTTCTGGCTTTGATATAGGAGATAAAATGACTCTTGGGAGATACCAAACTCCCGGACCACTCAAACACTGGTTCATCAGGAAATTGAAACTTGACCACACGAGTATGACAATATATAGATGCATCATAAGAATGAAGCCAATCCATACCCAGAATAAGGTCAAAATCTATCATGTCTAACTCTATCAAATCTGCAAGTATGACTCTATGAAGCACAGTAACAGGGCAATTTCTATACGCTTGTTTCGTAACAACTGACTCTCCGACTGGTGTAGAAACTAGGAAAGGCTCAGGAATCTTTTCAGGACTTATTTCAAAATTCATAGCCATAAGTGGGGTCACATAAGAGAGATTCGACCTAGGGTCCAACAACACATAAACATCAAGACAAAGATATGGAGCATACCAGTAACAACATCAGAAGAGTCCTCCTGCTCCTGATGGGGTGAAAAAGCATAGAACCTGTTCTAGCACTGACCGCCAGCGGTGCTAGAGGAAGCACCCTGAGTAGGGGTGGGAGGAGTACCGGAGCTGGTGCACTAGCAGCCTGTGCCTGAGGTCAGGCATCTCTATTTCCCTGTTTAGCATGGGGATAATCTCTAAGTATGTAGCCCTATTTGCCATAACCAAAACAACCCCTTACATCTTTGAAACACTCCCCAAGGTAATTCCTACCATATTTAGCACAAAAAGGATAACAGCGCTTATTACTAACACTGTTCTGCGGCTCAGACATAAAAGACCTGCTCTCTTGCTCTAGCCTACCTCTTGGCGTAGGAGCACTAGCTGAAGAAGGAACTGGAATAGATGGACGTCTTTGAAACTGGGGGTGGTTCCCTCCATGGAACCTAGGCCGGTTAAACTCATGCTGATCAGATGTCGCTCTCTTGCTACCCGTCATTCTATCTCTTTAAAATTATCCATCTCTATCTGTTGGGCATGCGTTATCAACCTATCCAGATCCATATTCTTATACAACAGCGTAGCCCTACACTCCTTCAGTACTATCCTAGAAACACCGGTCACAAACTTACTCATACTAGCTCGGGTGTCAAAAATCAAATCAAGAGCTACTTGGCCAACTGATTGAACTTCAAACAGTACTCTTTACATGAAGCCCTGTCTTAAGTTCATGAACTCCTCAATCTTTGCCTCTCTCATCTCAACTGGAAAGAACTAATCCAAAAAGGCATCTTGGAAAACTTGCCAAGTCATAGGAGCGACATTCTCACCTCTACCCTTCCTCTATGACACAACCCAATCATAAGTAATGTCCTTCAGTTGTAGGATGCCAACTCAACACTTTCTTCTTCTGAAACATACATCACGTCTGTGATCTTCCTTACCTTCTTCAAGTATAACTATAGGTCCTCATCCATCTTTGACCCATAGAACTCAGGCGGGTTCATCCACATAAAGTCATGAATCCTAGCCACGGCTATATCACAACCCTATTGGTTAGCAACTGGGACCTGGTTATTGGCTCAAACATTTATGGTGACTTCTTAGGCTAACGTCGAAAGGCTGCCTAAACTCAATATGGGACACTGTCTTATTCAAAGGATTAATAGGTGGGGGTTGCTCATCATTATTTTCATGGACATTTTCTCTTTAAGAAGGCATTTTCTAAAAATAGAAAATCACGAATCATTAGATAAGAGGGACAACTGTAGGCACGATAGAATCTGAAAAAAGAAATAATTTTTTCCTAAAACATCTCATAGCCTCTTGCTCATAGGTGTGCTGTGCTACACACCGATGATCAAGATTCTACTCAAAAGGGCTTGTCAGACTCCCTAGGACTCTTTAGAAACCTTAGGCTCTGATACTAAGTTTGTAACGACTCAAAATTATCTCTCGAGACGTCACATGGGGCCTAAGGCTATGAGTAGCCCCAAGCTAACCCTTAGAGCTAGTTTCCACAAATAAAACTCAATTCAAGATAACAATGGACTCAACACTAGCATAGTCATATCACATGAAAGGAAATATGCAAAAGATACTCGGTCCATAAGACCATAATATAGAGACATCTCAACAAAACCACAATATCAAACCCTCGATACATCACAAGTCTGACACTAGTATGACAAGCACTTACAAATCAAAATCTAGAGAGCCGCTGGGACAGGTCCCTAACTGACTCAAAATGAACTAAAGATAAAACATAGTCTCTTAAGTACGGTAAATATCTGAAGATTGGTACTCGAACCATAAGGACTCACCACTGTAGAAAACATAGGTAAGGTACTCGAAGAATCATGGGCGAGGCTGGGACTTAGAACCTGAACCTATATTATGACACAATGTAGCACATAGACATATACATGGATCAGTACTTGGAATGTACTGAGTATGCAAGGTTGAATGCATATGAATAAAATAGTAACAAGTATAAAATATAAAGCTCATAAGTCATGTAGAATGGAGCATGTAATGCAAATCTCATGAGTCATCATTGTTTAATCTTAAAATTTGAAATATTCTCTTGTTCTCAATATCCAAAGGCTAAGGTACTTTAAAAAAATACTTTCAACTCATGCATAAGTCCTATGGAGAGTAAAACTTCTTCAATGCTCAACATTTCATAACTATTTAGAACTCATATACTTGGAATTCGGAATCATATAACTTGAAAACATACTTGAAGGCATTTCATTCACCTTAGGAAAATATCTCATCTCAAGCTTTAGGGAAATCACTCCATCTCAAAAGGAAAGGCATTCTAGTTTATGGAAATAACTTATCTCAAGGCTTTATAAAAAGTACTATAACAAGGGAAGATGCTTTCATTTAGGAAATAACTCACATCAAGAAAATACTTTAGTTGGGGAAACATCTTTGCAATTCAACCATTTAGGAAAATAGCTTATAGGGAAGGAAAATAAGTATTTCATCTTGAAGTCTAAATTTCAAGGGAGGTTTTTGTAACCGACATAAACCATGCGAGCCATATGGAGTCCAACATTTTGTCCTCCTAAGGAAGTGACCTCACATTGGGGAGGAGCGTCATACTCTTGCTAGGGAGTATAACCTAGGGCTAGTGATCACTAAATAAAACTCGGCCTCAGGCCCAATCATAATCATCATAAACTCGGCCTCAGACCTAACCTACGGTGGCACATAGTTTTGGGATAAGAAATCATAGTAACTTACCCACTCGATGCTAAATACTACTCCTTTTAGATTATCTACACTCATCTCATAAGAAATTAACTTTTAGAATAATCACATGGTCACCATGAACCCAATAATCAAATCGATAATCTCATATAGTTAAGTGGATTTCAAAGCTCAAGGACCATTAGGTCAATTCATTTCCCAATCATCTCAAAATACTCAAAACATGGGTGCTCATAGCACAAGAGTTCATACTTTCACAAGTCTCAAATAGGGCTTACTAACCCATAATTAAATCTCAAGTTAAAGCTTATCAAAAGCATAATATATAGCATATATATTCCTAAATCATGTGAAAATCTAAGAATTTCAGCAAATTACCTCAAAATCTCAATATGGCCATATGCTTCAATATCTCAACAATGAAAATATTAGCTTATCAAGGAGTAAAATCATTGGGTTTATACCCAGCTATAAATACTCAAGAAAACATGTAGAAATCATGTCATTTGACTCTTAATTCATGGGAAATATCAATATAATGTATTCAATAATATTGGGTGAAAAGCTCAATTCAAATTCATGTAAAAACTTCATATATTTAAATAATTTCATGATGTAAATAGCCTTTTGGGCACAAGGGTGAAAGGGTTACCCTTTTTCAAAAATCCCACATACCTTGAATTAGAAGCTTTTGATGAACTCTAACTTTTGGAATTTTATTCGTTCTCGAGAATAAGGGTTCTTGAGGTCCTTGACTTGGGAACCTTGAATCCTTTCTTAATTTAGGAAATTCATGGTGGATTCTTGAGATTCTTGGAAGTGATTTTGGATAGTTAGGGTTTATGTTGAGAGAAAGCTTGAGAAAAAACTCATAAGATGCTTGTAAATAGCTTTGATTAGTGTTTCCACTATCTTATAGGCTTGGAAAAGGTCCAAAATAACATTTTAAATATCTATACGAAACTGAAAAAATTAAACTAAAACCCGATTTCATTGGCCTCCGCGATGCACCACTTATCGCGGTGGCCCTCCGCGATGCGCCACTTATCGCGGTGGCTCACTGGAATTTGACAATTAGGAAATTGGCAGCCTCCGCGACATGGAGCCCTCGTGTTTTCCAACTGTTTGGGACCTGGGACTCCTCCATGATGTACCAATATTGTGGAGTTCCATTAGAAATTGACAATTTTCAAATCAACCCTCTCCGCGATGCGCCAGGCAGTTAAATGATGCAGTTTTATGACTACGGCTTAAATTAGCCATAACTTCTTACCCGAGTGTTAGATTTGGTCAAATCTTATATCGATGGAAATATTTTTAGATTTACTATGTGATAAAAAGTATAAATTAGGGAAATTCTAAATGGTTAACACGTTACTCACTTAGGAAGCAATTTCTCAATCTTTTAGGGCTGGAATCACGCCTTACTCGACATGCCCTAGGCTCAAACTATGAGGAAACTTTGTGGGACCTTACACTCCACCTCAATTATGAATAAATATAAAAGAAAGAAATACGAAGAGAGAGAAGAAAATATGGCTAAGAAGATGACCTAATTGGACCTTCTTACAAAGCCTGTGATGGGTGCACCTACAAAAGTGGTCAATGCTATGGTCTCTAAAGGGTATGATGAATATGAATCAAACACCCTTAATGAATAAATAGTATATTTATCAAACTATTCGGGAGGTTCCCACTCGACCTACTAAAGGCAAAGTGGGAACCAACATTAGAACGATCATGATCAAGAAAAGGAATGGTGTGATAGAGATCATTCTTAGAGGGAGAAGGAAAGGGAGTGTGATAGATATGTTCCCTTAATGATTGATTGAAGAGCAAGGAGTCAAATCCCAAGGATCATAAAAATTTCAAAATCGAGGATGTTTTTGCTAGAATCTTGATGAGAGTGAAAGGGACAGAAAACATGGTTTGAGAACTAAAAGGGGGCTTTTCTTAAATCAACCAAATTGTTATATCACATTTGTCCTTAATCAAATAATTGGAAACCCAAATTGACCAAATCTCAACCGCACTTAATGCTAGGCCTAAAAGGTGGCCATCCTAGTGATGCCGTAGTGAATCGAAAAGATGATGCCCATGTCTTGGCAATCATCACTAGGAGTGGCAAAAACCTCGGTGATTATGTGGTTAAGGATAATAAAGAGGCTAATTATGAAAAATAAAATGTGAAGAAGAAGAGAATCGGTGAGTCAAATAATGAGGCTCTAAAATTTTAAGAAGGGGATAATGAATAACTAATGATAATTGAAAAGATGGTTGATGAGGAGGAACTCCTGCTGTAGTTAAGGGTGATGACCAAATGAGAAATGAACTGCAATGTGACCTCTTCTCTCCAAAGAAAATACCTCCTCCATTCCCACAAAGATTCAAGAAAAAGGAGAAGAATGTCAAACTCAAGAAGTTTCTCCCCACGCAAAGCAATCTTTTAATCAATATGCCATTACTCGAAGCCATTCAAGAAATTTTGGGATATGCTAAGCTAATAAATACATTGATGTCCAATAAACGTCTTATGGACAATGAGACCATTGAAGTTACCCATGGTTGTATAGCCATCATGACTAGAGCTATGGAGGAAAAGAAAGAAAAACCAGGGGCATTCACAATCTCTTGCACCATTGGGACACACAAATTTGAGAAAGCATTGTCTGACCTTGGCACAAGCATAAATTCAATGTCATATGGAATATATCAAAGAATTTTATTGGGCACCCCTACTCCTACAACAATGAGGTTTTTGATGGTGGATAACTCTACTAAGAAATTGATCGGAGTCTTGTATAATGTCTTGGTAAAGGTTGATTGTTTCATTTTATAGTGGACTTTGTTATTATTGATTATAAAATTGACTAAAAATAGCCATTATTCTTAAGACACCTTTTCTAGAAACTGGAAGAACAATTGTTGATTTGGAGGAGGGGAAATAAAATTTTGAGTACAAAATGGTGAAGTTTCCTTTTTGGTGTGAAAAACTAAGAAATAACCAATGAAACTTCAAGTGGTGTCCGTCATTGATGTAGTGGGCATAGAAATGGATGATGGATCCCCCAAGGATATGACTTGGAAATTGAACAAAGTTGTGCCGCGATGTTAAATTAGGCGCTGGATGAGTGGTAACCCATCATGCTATGAAAGTTCCTCATATCCTTTAATAATTGATTTTTACAGTAGATTTTGTTTTTTAACTGATACATGCAAATTAGATGCCCAAAGTGTGCATTTGAATGATTTTGAGTAAATGGAAATATGGTGGAATTGAGCTAGTGGTGAATTAACTGAAAGAGTAAGGGAGAAAAAACTGCTCTCAGTTATAGCAATTGTAATGGTACGGGTCTCGCTATTGCGATAGCATGAGGTTCGCGATCACGATTTGTTGCCCACGATCGCGACATATACAGTTTTAAGCATGAACCATTTTCCCCAACATTGTTCTACACATACATTCCCTCTCAAGTTGTAACTATTTTTACTTGTGTTATAAGCTTCTAAAAGTTCATTAGCATCCCCTCTGCATCTCCTAATTTGATATATGCTTGAATTTTTTATTTTATGCTCATGTGTAGGCCTTAGAACTCATGTCCTAGAAATGAACTAAAAATTGTAGTATGCTTGATTGAGTTTTGATCTTTATTTATATTTTGAGATTTGTTGGCTGTTTTTTTTGGCATGCACATAGTTGGGGAAGTCTTGAGTATTCATAATTGTTCAAATTGATGTATATCACTTGTGCACGCCAAGTGTATGGTGAAATTCCCAAATAAACTTTTTGATTAATTCCCACTGATTGAAAAATATGCTTGAATGTTTTAGAGCTGTGTTCCATGTTCATAATACTCTCCACTTGTATTGGACACAAATTGGTAGGGAATTAGGCTTTGGGTGATTTCCTGACAGGTTTCGAACATACCTTAGGTACCGCAATCGCGATCTTATTTTTTGTGATCATGATAACTTAGAGCATGTTCTAATCGATCTTAGGTATCATGATCATGATCCAAATAGGTTACGATCATGATCTAACTCTCAGACCCCATATTTTAAGTCTATCCATGTCCCATAAGTTTTTCCTGCAGCGCAATCAATTTGAACAACATGTTTTCTTCACATCAAACTTGTGGACTAATGGTTGATGTGTGGATTTCAGGTACTCAAAGGAAGGATTCAATACAAATTGCTTCATGTTCCCTGAATGTTACTACGATGATTTTATTAGGAAGAAGTTGCTGCCTGAGCGGGGGATTGAGTTAGAAAATATGCCCAAAACACTCCCATCTTTCCGTGGGAGGCTAGTGTCCATGGACATATTTTGCCCCAGATACATGCCAGGAAAATGAGAATTTGGTGAAGGAATTATTCATAAATCTTAGTGTAGTAAAACTCTCTAACCCATCAATGAGAATCAGGGGCAAAAACATTCTTTTTGGGGATGAGCAGATTAATGGGGTTTATGGGTTACTAAATATGGACATAAGGGACTATGATGCTAGTAATTATTCCCCTAGGAGATGGTTAGTTGAGAATCTATGTGCAGGGAGGGAGGTACCTTGGGACACTACGAAGAATGGGATACTAATAAGCAACTCAAAACTGAAGGCTAAATTTTACTATCCATTATTTGCAGCCGAGTCTCTCCCACTACCAACCTAACGAATGTCCCAACTATGCATGCTCAGATTGTGGCTTGCCTCTTGGACAACATTCCTTTGAATATTGGCCATTTTGTGGTCATAGAGATTTGGTATTACAAAAATAAAGGTGGTCTCATGCTCATAGTCCCGTCTTTGATCACATAGTTGTGTAGGTGAGCTAGGGTTTATGAGTACCTAGAAGATAGTTGGATTTCTCCAAATACTCCCATTTACCCACTTAAGATATAAGGAGAGGGAGACCTTGGAAAGATCCAAAAGAGAAAGGTTGACTTGGGGAGGTCAGTAGAGGATGATATAGACTATTACAAATTGTCAACAATTGAGCCTTTTGAGGAGATCTCGGGCCAAATTCATATCATCAATGATCTTGTGTCTAACCTACCTCAGGGTCTAGGAGAGCCTTCCACCACCCGATATTCCTATGTTGCTCAGTCTGATTATGAGAGATACCTTAAGGACCAGAAAAAGCAGAGGGAAACTATTTCCAGTCTTAAGAAAGACTGATTCTCATTGGAATGATCCTATCAATTGCTACAGGAGTCACATGATAAGATACAAAAGAGGGAGAAGAAGAGGGATAAATTTTTCACTAATATGTGAAAAGGGGTGAAGGGCCTATAAAAGGTCCTAAAACCCAAAGAGATACTTCCTTCTCCCTGGTAAAATTTAGATGAAGAGGTCCCAACTATGTGGTCAAACTCTGATGATGACAAGGATGAGTCAAGATCGAGAGTAATGACGCTTCTTGATGCGGTTGTAGGAAGCATCATTTACCTTTTTATGCTTTCATAATTGTGTAGTACGATTATTGCAAGCTCTTAGTTGGGGGTGCCCGTATTCGTATTTATTTGATACTTTGGTCTATATTATTTGGATATTTGTTGGATGCTTTAATTTTGTATTTGGATGATTTTATTTCTATTTTGGGTTGTAATATTTGGGCACCCTGACAATGCTTATATTTCATGGATTAGTTGTTTATTTTTATTTTTAAATTTTTTTATTAATAGATTTCTACTTGTTTTAATAATGATGTCAGATGAGCCTTTCCCTATGATAGATTGCATGACGAAATTCTTAAGGGAATATCATTGTGTTTTTGGCTTTGTGAACCATAGATGCAGGGGAAGTTTGAGTACCCACGACATTCTATATTTGAGATTGCCTTTATGCCAATGGTGAAGTCTTAGTATCCATATGGCTTGCCCTTGTGAGAGCCTAAATGTGAGATGACGGCGTGGTTTGGTGCTTACAATAGCAAATCTTGTGCAGTGAAAATGCGAAGCAAACATCCTCCTTCATCCCAAATTTTTTGTAGAAAATCAAGGGCATGGACGTGGATGATTTTGTAGCAACACTATCTTCTTTTTGTCACTTAAAGTCTTTAGTGTGTGGCAAATATCTCCTTGTGTCTCTAACAGAAAATGCAATTAAGCCCCCTTGAATAGTTTGTATGCCTTGTGTGGTGAGATTAGTCATTTAATTCTCATGCTTACTTGTGTCATCTAGAACTTTCCCCATTAGTCTCTCAAATCTAATCTTGATTATGTGTGGTTGGTGAGATGATCTTAGGCCTTCTTGGTGAGCATGGAAATCTACATTAGCCTAAATTCCTACCTGTACATAGATTGTATCTCTAGTTACCCTCTTTGAGACTTTGAACCTTTCTTTGGCAACCACATTACAAGCCTTGAGCCATTTGACCTTTATCCCTCTTTTGAACCCTACCCTCCTTGAACTTGAAAGTCCAACTTAAGGCTAAAAGCCTAAGTTGGGGGTGGTGAATCATGGAAGAGATAACTTTGGGCCACAGAATTGTAAGTGGGTGCCTAGGAGCTAACCAATGAGAGCAAATAAATAAGAAAAATAAGAGATTCAGCAACATAAAGAAATGTATAAATTGTATAAATAAAAAAAATTGAGAAGACAATGCTTTCAAAAGATTTTGGGTAAATCAAGGTAATACAGTAGGCACATGTGAGAGTTGGAAAGAAATGAAGTAGCCCTTGAACCAAGGTTTAATTGAATATTGTCTTATGTAGATTTGAATAAGAGTGTAGTCACTTTAATCCCAAATGTTTATCCTACCCTTTCCCGATCCTACATTACAATCTTAAAAAGTCCTTCGATATCCCCAACCAAGTGCCTTCAATCTAGTGGCAAGTGAAAATAAGAGAAAGCATATGGCATGAAACTTGTTTGTATTGAAAGGTTTTTTGTGAGAGTGAGTGCTTGCATTTTAGTCCCTTCTTACATAATAGATACTTTGATGTGTGAGACTTCTTTTCATGAGGGGTCAGGTGGACTAGTTGAGGCAGGTGAAGTTGTCATCTTTCAAAAATGAGGCATAGGAGTGTAGTTGTGTCACTATTGATAGAGAGTCACTTCCAGAGAGTTATGGGTTATTTCTTAGTTGTTCTTCAAATTCTTTTACATCTTTGAAAGTGTGATTTAGTTTGAGGCGAGTTGTGAGAATAGATTTTTCCATGCTTGAAGGCTAATTGTGGGTGCTAATTAAGGCCGAAATCATTGTGATCATTTGGTTGTATGAATGAGCTTAGAGTTGCATAGTCTTATTGAGTGAGTGGTGAGTCCTCATATTTTGATAAAAAGATTATTTTTAGCATTTAAGTTAGTTCAGCAGTCAGTCAAAGTTAGTTGGGGACTTGTCCCATCAACTCCATATTTCAAACAGTTTAGAGGCTTATCAGACTAGAGTGTTTTTCAGACAGTTATTTTCCAGCATTTAGTTTTCTGTATACAGTATTATTTTTAGATTTGAACCTTATGACAATTTTTGCATTTAATTCCTTATTTTTTTATTATAGCGTATTTATTATTCAGTGCTCAAGCAGGTACCAGTCAAGGGTTAGCTAGTGGTCCTTTAGAATTATTAGTGTCGTGTAGCATTCGGGGTATAGACTCGGGGCCTTACAAAACTTAGTATCAGAGCCTAAGGTTCAACAGAATCCTAGGAAGTCTGAAAGCTGCATCTAGAAAAGTCTTGTGCATGGGTGTGTAGCGCGCCACACTTATGGACAAGAGGCTACGAGATGTCTTAGGAACAATTTCCTTTCTTTCAGTATTTATGTCGTGCGAGTGAGCATGTGCTCCAGTTAAACTCTCTATCTAATCCAAGTTTCTCTTCCGTTTATAGATCATGCCTTCTAAAAGAACTAAGGGAAGAGGAACAGAAGACTAGCAAGAACCCCAGCCCATCCAGCCAGATTCTCTAGATGAATATGTCTCTCATCTTGAGTTCAAAACAGCTTTTACTACCTTAGCTCATGCTGTAGCAGCCCAGAATGAGCGCCCAGCCATTGTTCCAGCCAACGCAGTGGCCAACTCAGTGGCTTCCAGGATTTGGGATTTCACCCGAATGAACCCTCTATCTTTCACCAGGTCTAAGTCAGATGAAGACCCTCAGGAATTTATTAATCAGGTGCAAAAAGTTACTAATGTTATGGGGGGTGACGGCTAGTGCGAGTGCTAATCTAGCTACATATCAGTTGTAGGATGTGGCTCACTTATAGTTTAAATAGTAGAAAGCAGAAAGGGCCACAAACGCAGGGCCCATAGAATTGGAGGAGTTTGCTACTGCTTTTCTGGATAGGTTCTTCCCAAAGGAGTTGAGGGAAGAAAAGGTTCTAGAATTTATCAATCTGAAGTAGGGCAGGAAAATGGTGAAAGAGTATTCTCTAAAGTTTACTCATTTAGCTAGATATGCTCCTCACGTCTAGCAGATAGCAGGTCTAAGATGAGCAAGTTTGTGTCTGGGGTGAATGATATTGTGGTTAAGGAGTGCACAACTGGAATGCTCATTAGTGAGATAGACTTGTCTAGATTGATGTTCCATGCTCAATAGATCGAAGAGCAGAAGAATAAGGAGAGAGAGAAGTAGAACAAGAGGGCTAGAATAGGTAGTTTCAACTTTTCTCAACCTAAGTCGGAGGGTGGGAATCGTTCTCAGTTTCTCCCAAAATCTTTAGTTCCATCCCCGTCCTTATCTAGTGTTCCAATGCCGAAATTCATAGATGGCAACAGAGATAGGGAATTGGGCCCTAAACCTCAGGGTAGTGTTAGCAGCACCCAAACAAATCCTCTCTGCCAGCATTGTGGTAGAAACCATCAGGGTATTTGTAGAGTAGGAAGTGATGTATGTTTTGGATATGGCAAGCAGGCCACAGGGTCAGAGATTGTCCCTAGTCAGGTTCCCAGGTCAACATAACCGTCCTCCATCTCAGTCCGATCATCCAAATCAACAGGGTGCCTTATCCAGTGCCACCAGTAGGTAGCACCCAAACAAACTCTAGGCTCTCCAGTCCCAACAAGATCAAGAAAATTCTCCTGATATGGTCATTGGTATATTATAAGTTTATCATTTGCATGTTTATGCTTTGCTAGATCTAGGAGCTTCTTTATTTTTTGTTACTCCATATATAGCCGTTGATTTTGAAGTCAGTCCCAAAATCCTACCAGATCCTTTCTCAGTCTCTACCCCAGTGGGTGAATCCATCACAAACCAGCGGGTATATAAGAACTATTCGATTATGGTACCTCAGAAATTCACTTCAACATACTTAGTTGACTGCAGAAATAGAATTGTCCAGTTTTAATTTTTGAATAAACTCGTCCTAGAGTAGAAGGGTAGTACTTCAGCACTTAGGGGTCAGCTTGTTTCTTATCTTTGG
Source organism: Capsicum annuum (assembly GCF_002878395.1). Classification (NCBI taxonomy): domain Eukaryota; kingdom Viridiplantae; phylum Streptophyta; class Magnoliopsida; order Solanales; family Solanaceae; genus Capsicum; species Capsicum annuum. The sequence goes on along the minus strand of NW_025844899.1, from coordinate 19,428 downwards.
GATAGAAAAATGATATCTAAGGGGTGTGTCTACCATCTTGTCTGAGTCCAGGACTTCATATCAGAAACCCCTACTCTTTAACCAGTGTCAGTAGCTTGAGAATTTCTAGAGGTATTTTTCGAAGATCTTCCCGGAGTCCCTCCCAAAAGGGAAATTAATTTCAGAATCAATCTACTTCTAAATACTCAGCCTATCTCTATCCTGCTATACAGAATGGCTTCAGCAAAACTTAAAGAATTAAAAGAGAAGTTAAATAATCTCTTAGATAAGGGATTCATCAGACCCAGTATCTCCCCATGGGGCGCACCAGTTTTATTCATGCGTAAGAAAGATGATTCCTTCAGAATGTGTATTGACTATCGTCAGTTAAGTACATTCACGATCAAGAACAAGTATCAACTTCCCAGAATCAATGACTTATTTGACTAACTTCAGGGTGCCAGTTACTTCTCTAAGATAGACCTCAGATCAAGCTATCATCAGCTTAGAGTCAGGGAGTGCTATCATCATCTTAGAGTCAGGGAGTGTGACATCCCAAAAACAGCCTTTAGAACTTGGTTGGTCACTTCAAATTCTTAGTCATATGCTTTGGTCGTACCAATACCCCAACAACTTTCATGGACTTGATAAACCATGTGTTCAAGTAGTACTTGGACATGTTTGTCATAGTCTTCATGCAGACCATCTCAGAATAGTATTGCAGACTCTCAGAATAGTATTGCAAACCATCTCAAAATAGTATTACAGACCATCTTCTTGTTTACTCTCGCAGTGAACATGATCATGCAGACCATTTTAGAATAGTATTTCAGACTCTTAAAAACCATCAACTATTCGCTAAATTCAGTAAGTGCAAATTTTGGCTAAGGTCAGTAGCTTTTCTCGGCCATATAGTTTTTGATGAGGGCATTAAAGTTGATCCCCAAAAGACGAAGCAGTAAGAAACTGGCCCAGACCCATCTCTCCATCAGATATCAGGAGTTTCTTAGGTTTGGCTAGTTATTACCGATGGTTTGTTAAGGTATTTTCATCTATTGTATCCCCTATGTCTAGATTAACTCAGAAGAAGGTCAAATTCTAGTGGTCAAATTCTTGTGAGAAGAGTTTTCAGGAGTTGAAGACTCGACTCACTACAACTCTAGTTTTGACCTTACCAGATTGTTTCGATAGATTTGTTGTGTACTTTGCTGCATCCAGAGTAGGTTTGAGTTGTGTCCTCATTCAGAGAGGTAAGGTCATAGCCTATGCCTCCAGAAAACTTAAACCCTATGAGAAGAACTATCCTACTCATGATCTTGAGTTGGCAGCAGTAGTTTTTGCCTTAATAATTTGGAGGTATTACTTGTATGGGGTGCACGTTGATGTGTTCATAGACCATAAGATTCTGTAGTATGTATTCTCCCAAAAAGACTTAGTATAATATGAGTGTACTATACCATTCGGACAAGGCCAATGTAGTGGCTGATGCTCTCAGTAGGCTGTCTATGGGTAGTGTTGCTAATGTTGAGGACAACAAGAAGAATTTATCTTAGGAAATCCATCAACTTTCCTGATTAGGTATCTGCTTATTCGACTTAGCAGAAGGTTGTGTATGGGTTCAGAATAATTCAGAATTATCTCTAGTTTCTGAAGAAAAGGAAAAGTAGGATAAAGATCCCAGTTTAGTTAAGTTGAAAGAGTCAATTAGCGATCAGAAGGTAGAGATTTTCTCCTAAGAGGGAGATGGTGTATTGTGTTGTCAGGTTTATCTATGTGTGTCGAGTGTAGATGACTTGAGGCAG
>NW_025844899.1:0-14647 GCF_002878395.1 Capsicum annuum | reverse complement strand
TTGTTGAGAATTGTTTTCGCAAGAAATAATTCTCAATCCTTTTTTTTTATAATGTAACATCACGAATCTGCCAAACTTTATTTCAATATATAAAGTTGTTTGAGTTTCATGAATGTTTAATCTATTAATATTTATTGCATGTGAACATTAATAGTTTATGTAATTAAATTTAGAGTAAAGTAGTATAATGAATAATTATTTTGCATGCCTATGCGAAATTCAACTGTTTCTTTTTGTTTCGGCGGATACTAAATAGTTTTTGTTAAATTGTATTTTAGTTTAATTAATTATATATATTAACCAAGTAAATTAGATTTTTGTAATTTATACCAATGAAACCAATGGTCCTTATTCTGTGTTTCTTGAAACCACATTGATGATAACAACAATATTATGTAATAATGAAGGTTTTTTTTTTCTATTTTTTTTAATCACACGTCGGGATTAATCATAAAAAAAATAAAAATTAATTATTGCACATGCCTTGGTAATAATATCGTAATACCTTGATTCATATCAAAACCTTAAAGATTCTTTCTTAGAATAAACAGTAAGGTATTAAGTTTTTTTGTTCAAAGTGTTTGGGGTGTGATTTTTTTTGTTTAAAGTGTATGTGTTATTTAAATTATTGATCAGGACATGTAATCATCCGGAATAACGTTTAGGTATTTGTGCTCGTTTCATTTTCCTCACTTAACTAGGTGTCTAGTGTTTAACTCGGTGTCGTGTGTGGGATGATGTTTATTAATAAATTGATTATTGTGGTATTAAGTTTATTTGGTTACGATATTTGAGTCTCCGATGAAATTATAGAAATGTTTAGGCTTAGAGTCGAAGTTAATGGCTTCGATTTATTATTTATTATTATTATTATTATTATTATTTTAATTAGAGTAGGGTAAAAGGAATAAAATATAATTGTATCGAATTCATAATGGACTAATCAATGCTTTTAAATCTAGAAAATTTTTAGGCATTTAAAAATATTTATCGATAAATAAAGAGATGAAAAACTCATTTTTAAGGGCACGGATATGTAGAAAGAATGATTTAGGTTTTAACCCCCAGAAAATTAAGTTTTAACATACAAGAGAAAGTTAAAGATGGAGTTGGAAAGCCTTGCTACTGACCATTCGTTTTAATAAAAATTAACATACCATTTGAAGCCGATCTAATTGGGTTGGGTATATTCTAAACATATTAGGTGCTTATCTAGACTTGGAAAATGGGACGATTCATAAATTTCACAAAGGCACAAGAAATATATCAAAACTCATGGTAAACCGAAAAGTACTACTATCGGTAAGCCATACATCAATACAATTTTAAATATATTAAAAAATAAATAGAAGAGGGATAGAAATCACTTTTAGGCTAACAAACATTATATATCTAAAAGATTAATTTAAGCCAGACATAAGTCATTAAAGTGACCGTGCTAGAACCACGGGACTCGAGGGGTGCCTAACACCTTTCCCTCGGTCAACAGAATTCCTTATCCGAATTTCTAGTTCACACACCAAAAATTCCTTATTCGATAGTATTCTAAACATGTTAGGTGCTTATCTAGACTTGAAAAATGGGACGATTCATAAATGCCACAAAGGTGCAAAAAATATATCAAAACTCGTGATAAGGCAGAAAAGTACTACTATCGGTAAACCACACATCAATAAAATTTTAAATATATTAAAAAATAAATAGAAGCGGGATAGAAGTCACTTTTAGGCTAACAAACATTATATATCGAAAATATTAATTTAAGCCAAACATAAGTCATTAAAGTGACCGTGCTAGAACCACGGGACTCGAGGGGTGCCTAACACCTTCCCTTCGGTCAACAGAATTCCTTATCCAAATTTCTAGTTCACAGACCAAAAATTAAGAGTCATTTCCTTTTGAAGAGGGATTCAATGAGGTAACTTAGAATACCCAAACTCAATTTCAAGTGGCGACTTTATAAAATAAATAATTCCTTTTCAAAATTTTCACTTCAATTGGAAAAATCCATTTTCTCCAAAACCAACTCCCTGGTGGGGTTGGATGCAGTGAAAAATAGGGGTGTGATAGATGGCGACTCCGCTGGAGAATTAATCAGAATTCGAGCTTTTATATTAACTTATTTGGCTTTATTTAATTTTGATATTGCATATTGTTGGCCTAAATATGTTATTTGCCTACATGTTTAACCGCTTTGATATTATTTGAATTACAATATAAACTGTCTTCTCTCGCGCACCCATATGAGTGTTCTAAGATACTTTGTATTCGGAGATGCGGCATACACTCTCGAGCTTTAAGATACTAAAGATGCGGCAACGCTCCTGGAAAGGATTCTATAGTCATACATGATTTAGGATGGGAAGGACCAACAGTGAGGCCGGAAAGCCTTGCTACCAGTAAAGCTGTCCCTGCCCGACTCGAGTTATCCACTCGTTTTACAACCAGTCTAGATACCTAATTCCACCAGGTTAACCCTACTAGAACTGAAACTTAGACATGGTCATCCCTATTAGGCTCTACTTTATTTTCATCACATATATTTTTGACTTAATGAAGGCTCGAGAAAGGTATGAATGTTTAAAAGTACCCTCTTTTAAGACTATCGATTCTCTGTGCTACTAGTTGCATTAACTATCTGGCTATTTTGCATGTTGGCCGATTTTGGAATCCATTAACATAAGGGAGGCTAAAAATTTCTCTCTAAAACGTATTCTTTTTTGAAACCTAAATAAGGTGCGGGATTTGCTTTCATAATAAAAAATATATTTTTTTAAATTGTTGAGTTTGTCCCAGTTAGACGAACTACGCACACCTGATTCTCATCTCTATGAGATATGTAGGCATCCCTCCACGGGTTCGGTGATCCTAAAAAACGAAGGTTGTATTTTCTTAAGAAAAAAAAAGAAAAGTTTGAAAAAATTGTTATTGATTTAAAAAAAAAAAGGGCGTTAGTCTCCTTCAAAAGAAATCCTTAGATTAAAAAGAAAATAAAGAAAGTGCTCAAAATAGAAAAGATAGAAAAAAATAAAGTTTTTCCTCCCTATTTAAAAAAGAAAAAAAAGTTTTTGCTTCATATTTTAAGCTTCCTGAACTACGTCTGACCTGATTTTTGTTTAACGAGATACACAGGCAACTCTTCTTTTGAGTTCGGTCTCATCTAAAAAAAAAATAAAAAATCTTGACTTAGTAATTGGTACCAATATATTTAAAAATATGAATTAAAAAAAAGTGTTAAACTATAAGACATGATAGAGTAGACCAACTTGGTTGTGAACTATAGATTCTTATGGTATCTCTAATTGTACTAAAGTTGCACTTGTAAAATTTTCCTTCTCTAAGTCAAGTTTAAAATAAATGTTACCTCATTGTTTCATGTGCATTGTGGGGTGAGCTTTAGATTGAAAATTCAAAGACATCGCTCTATTGATCTAGAACTTGACTTGAATGTTGGTTGAGGCAAAATTTTGAGATACACTTGGTTTGGAAAAGGGTTGTAGGCCTTCTTTGATCCGATTGTGCATTCCAAAACCCACTGAATGACATTAATTCCTAGCGTTTCTCCCTTTGAGCCTGAAACTTTTTTTTTGGTTAACCACATCTGAGCCTATACGTTTCGAGTGCTTATATGCACTATCCCTCTTTTGGCCTACCTCATTGAGAGCACTAACTACGTACAAGTTGCGAATGAAGATTCAAGATCAAAGACGCCAAAGACAAAGACCGTATAGCCCTAGGATAACAAAAACAAAAACGACTTCAAAAAAGAAGGAGCAAGAACCCAATTAAAATAAAAGAAAGAAAAGAAAACTCCGACAAAGATATAGAATCTTCATTAAAAAAAAGAAAGAAAGAAAAAAATTTAAAAAAATACTTCTATTGAAAAGAAAAAGGGGAAAAGTTCCAGCACAAGGTTCAAACAAAGTTGAAACAAATACATGACAAGGGGCAAAGAAGCACAACAAAGAAGATCGAGCGTCAAACCGCAACAAATGGAAAAAGCATGAAAATAATGCAGTGCTCATTGAGGAATTAGTCACTCGACTCCAAAATATTATCCTACCTGTCCCTAAGCATATAATATCAACCAATGACAAGTCCTACGTGATTCCATTTTGAGTGTTCTCACATTAGTGGATACTTACATGATTGTCAAGCTTATAGTATCTCATTGATGCGTTGAATATCTTTCGGAGTGTGAGTGATTCTTGAATGTCCTCAAATCTAAACGATTTTATTACGAGTAAATTAGGACTTTAGGTGTGGTAAGTACACTTGAAAATTGAGGATAAGAAGGATTTTAAACACTTGATTGAGGCAAGATAAAAAAGATCTTGTCGAAAATTAAGTATATTCAAGGTACCATTTGAAACTATAGGGATCACTTCTAAGTTAATCTTGATTTTTTCTCGAAAGTAATTAGAGATAATTTGACCATAATGCTAATTGTTAGTACCAATTGAAGTCAAGAAAGGAATTAATTTCATTCTTTCATTCTCCAGATATTTACAAAGCACATACTTTCAAAAAAATGAAATAAAAAAATTATGTTTGTCGTGAACTACGTTAGACCTGATTTTTGCTACGCAAGATATGTAGGCAATACTACAATAAGGTTCGGTCTCACTGAATAACTTTTTTTTTGCATCCCTAAAAGGTATAATAATGGGGCATTTTTTCTATTAAAAAAAAATTCACAAAGAATTTCAAAGTTCCTCACATCCAAAACTGGGGCATTTTTTTTATAAATAAATAAATAATAATAATAAAATGTAAAAAATCTCACTTACCTCAACAGGTAAAACATCTCCTGAGTACTCTTTAGGGAACAAAACTCCCTAATTCTCTGTCTTCATAGGGTGCCATCCCCTAGCTGACATCTTATTCGTCTTCATAGGGTGTCATTCCCTAGTTGACATCTTATCTCATCTTCATATGGTGCCATTCCCTATTTGATATCTTATCTCATCTTCATAGGGCTCCATCTCCTAGTTGACATCTTATTCATCTTCATAGGGCGTCATCCCCTAGTTGACATCTTATTTCATCTTCATAGGGCGTCATCCCCTAGCTGACATCTTATTTATCTTCATAGGGCATCATCCCCTAGCTGACATCTTATTCGTCTTTATAGGGCGCCATTTCCTAGTTGAAATCTTATCTCGTCTTCATAGGGCGCCATCCCCTAGTTGACATCTTATTCGTCTTCATAGGGCGCCATCCCCTAGTTGACATCTTATTCGTCTTCATAGGGCGCCATCCCCTAGTTGATATCTTATTTTGTCTTCATAGGGCGCCATCCCCTAGTTGACATCTTATCTCATCTTTGTAGGATGCCATCCCCTAGTTGACATCTTATTCGTCTTCATAGGGCGCCATCCTCTAGTTGACATCTTATATCGTCTTCATAGGATGCCATCCCCTAGTTGACATCTTATTCGTATTCATAGGGTGCCATCCCCTAGTTGATATCTTATTCGTCTTCATAGGGCGGCATCCCCTAGTGGAAATCTTATTTCATCTTCATAGGACGCCATCCCCTAGTTTATATCTTATTCGTCTTCATAGGGTGTCATCCCCTAGTTGACATCTTATCTCGTCTTCATAGGGCGCCATCCCCTAGTTGACATCTTATCTCATCTTCATAGGGTGCCATCTCCTAGTTGACATCTTATTCGTCTTCATTGGGCGCCATCCCCTAGTTGATATCTTATCTCATCTTCATAGGGCATCATCCCTTAGTGGACATCTTATTTCATCTTCATAGGACGTCATTCCCTAGTTGACATCTTATTCGTCTTCATAGGGCGCCATCCCTAGTGGACATCTTATTTTGTCTTCATAGGGCGCCATCCCCTAGTTGACATCTTATCTCGTCTTCATAGGGCACCATCCCCTAGTAGACATCTTATTTCATCTTCATAGGGCACCATTCCTTAGTTGACATCTTATTCGTCTTCATAGGGCATCATCCCCTAGTTGACATCTTATTTTGTCTTTATAGGGCGTCATCCCCTAGTTGACATCTTATTTTGTCTTTATAGGGCACCATCCCCTAGTTTACATCTTATTCATCTTTACAGGACGCCATCCTCTAGTTGACATTTTAGGAAATAAACCTTCTATTTTTCTTCTTTATGTCTTCATAGGGTATGACAATCCCTAGTTGCATTTTAAGAAGCAAAATCCTAATTCTTTTTCATGCATTCACAAGGCATAACATCATTTAGTCGCATTATTGAGAACAAGAATCTTATTTTATTGCATACCTAGCTTTGATTTCTATCATTTTTATTTATTTTTAAATTATTGTGTAGTTTTTCTAATAACTCACAAAATTTTCCTAGTGCAAACTGGGGCAAAAAAAATTTGATTGTTTTATTTTGTTTTCTTTGATGGCTTGGAAGTTTTTCTGCAAAGCACATGTATATTCAAGAATGAAATCCCGACTTCAGTCATAATATAGAAGAATGATCAGTTTGAAGATAGTTAGAATCAGCTTTGCATCCGTAGCGTCCCAACATCTCAAGAGACATCTTTTAACTTCTGATCAGGAGAACAAGCATACGAAGTTATTCTATGAATTGTCCTTTGAAAGAGTGTCAATGACTCAATCCAAGTTGCAAGTTCAGGTCTCAAATTCTAACTTCAAGATCAAATCTTGAGATCAAGGTACCCACCAGAAGAAGGTGAGACAATAACTAAAGAACTAAGAGAAAGATCTGAAATAAGAGAATCAAGACAAATAGAATAGATAGGATCTTGTATTTTTATTTCTAGTTTTACGTTTTCTTTTTCTGGTTTAATAAAAGGAGCCACGGACCGAAAACTCGATGGGACCTCAACTCAACTCTCCAACTAATTCAGTCACTCTTACATCAATTTGAACTACATATGACCTGAGTCTCTTATAACCCGAGATATGTAGGATGCCCAAAGCCAACGTTCGGTCATACCTCTTTTCGGCTTATTTATGTATTACTTTTGAATAAATGGTTAGGCCAAAATTAGTCATGTTTACTTCTTTACTTGAAAATTCTCCATATTTCCAAGCAAAGAGGGGCATTCTGTGAACACCTAATTTTTGACCAAACCTAATGTTTTTATATCATTTTAATATTCAATTTTTTTTAGGGTCTAAATTAGATATTTTAAGTTTATCTTATTTTTACTAAATTTGTTTTAAACTTTTTGACAACTACAAAAATAGAGTTACATTTTTATATAAGTTTTTATTTTATTATTTATTTATATTTAGAAAAAAGAAATTTGTCTAAATTATATTTGTTTTCTTCTTTAACTTCTAATAAAAAATCTAGTGATATTAATATTTTTTAATCATATTTCTAAGACTAGCTATTTAACTTATTTTGTATTTTTTAAATTTAAAATAGATTTTCTTATGTTTATTTTATTTAAAATATTAATTAAAAAAAAGAAAAAACTTATCCTAATCTACCCTAACCTCTTCCCACCTTCCCAATTCCACCCAACCTCTCCCCACGTCCTCCACACCAACACAGGACACACATATATGTACACTAATATAAAACACTCAAAACACAAAAGAAAAACCAAAAGAGGAGAAACTAGACAGAAATGAAAAAAAAACATTCTTCAGGAAATCAACACAAACCCAAAATAATACCAAAAACTCTCCCGCAACCAAAAAAAAAATTAGTATTCTAATTCTTCCCCTAAACAACGAAATACCAACAACAATTTTCAACCGTATAAAATTCTCAGAGATTGTCGAGGAAAACAATAATCCGTTAATCCCTCCATTCTATTTTGAGGTTTGATTTGAGATTTCGAATTTGTGGTTTTGATTTTCTTTTGTTGAGAATTATTTTTGCAAGAAATAATTCTCAATCCTTTTTTTTTATAATGTAACATCACGAATCTGCCAAACTTTATTTCAATATATAAAGTTGTTTGAGTTTCATGAATGTTTAATCTATTAATATTTATTGCATGTGAACGTTAATAAGTTTATGTAATTAAATTTAGAGTAAAGTAGTATAATGAATAATTATTTTGCATGCCTACGCAAAATTCAACTGTTTCTTTTTGTTTCGCGGATACTAAATAGTTTTTTTAAAATTATATTTTAGGTTAATTAATTATATATATTAACCAAGTAAATTAGATTTTCATAATTTATACCAATGAAACCAATGGTCCTTATTCTGTGTTTCTTGAAACCACATTGATGATAACAACAATACTATGTAATAATGAAGGCTTTTTTTTCTATTTTTTTAATCACATGTCGGGATTAATCATAAAAAAAATAGAAATTAATTATTGCACATGCCTTAGTAATAATATCGTAATACCTTGATTCATATCAAAACCTTAAAGATTCTTTCTTAGAATAAACAGTAAGGTATTAAGTTTTTTTGTTCAAAGTGTTTGGGGTGTGATTTTTTTTGTTTAAAGTGTATGTGTTATTTAAAGTGTTGATCAGGACATGTAATCATCCGAAATAACGTTTAGGTATTTGTGCTCGTTTTATTTTCCTCACTTAAGCGGGTGTCTAGTGTTTAACTAGGTGTCGTGTGTGGGATGATGTTTATTAATAAATTGATTATTGTGGTATTAAGTTTATTTGGTTACGATATTTGAATCTCCGATGAAATTGTCAAAATGTTTAGGCTTAGAGTTGAAGTTAATGACTCCAATTTATTATTTTAATTAGAGTAGGGTAAAAGGAATAAGATATAATTGTCTTGAATTCATAATGGACTAATCAACGCTTATAAAGCTAGAAAATTTTTAGGCATTTTAAAATATTATTGATAAATAAAGAGATGAAAAACTTATTTTTAAGGGCGTGGATATGTAGAAAGAATGATTTAGGTTTTAACACCTAGAAAATTAAGTTTTAACATACAAGAGAAAGTTAAAGATGGAGTTGGAAAGCCCTGCTACCGACCATTCATTATAATATAAATTAACATGCCATTTGATGCCGATCTAATTGGGTTGGGTATATTCTAAACATGTTAGGTGCTTATCTAGACTTGAAAAATGGGACGATTCATAAATGCCACAAAGGCGCAAGAAATATACCAAAACTCGTAGAAAGGATGAAAAGTACTACTATCGGTAAGCCACACATCAATACAGTTTTAAATATATTCTAAAATAAATAGAAGCAGGATAGAAGTCACTTTTAGGCTAACAAACATTATATATCTAAAAGATTAATTTAAGCCAGACATAAGTCATTAAAGCGATCGTGCTAGAACCATGGGACTCGAGGGGTGCCTAACACCTTTCCCTCGGTCAACAAAATTTCTTATCCGAATTTCTAGTTCGCAGACCAAAAATTAAGAGTCATTTTTTTGAAGAGGGATTCAATGAAGTGACTTTGAACACCCAAACTCAATTCCAAGTGGCGACTCTGTAAAATAAATAATTCCTTTTCAAAACGTCACTTGAATTGGAAAAACTCATTTTCTCCAACACCAACTCCCTGGTGGGGTTGGATGCAGTTAAAAATAGGGGTGTGACAATAATCAATTTAAAGGTGATTTCATCGGTATTCAAACATCTAGCTTGCATATCTTCATAAAGACTCAGTGCTTTAGTTACTCTATAAGCTTGCAAAATCCGCTGATTTGTGCATTATTTTTGGTCTTCATTTCTTTTGGTCGCTTCCTTCATCTATCCAAAATATGCATTTGATCCTTTTAAGGAAAGGTATTACAGCTAGCCCTGGATAAAGCTATTAAAGTTTAAACATAAATAGATCCTTATACCATATGATATTCCACAAGAAAGAAACCAAAAGGACTTTAAAAAACGGACCTTTATTAACTATGGAAAATCCTATAACAAAATCCAATAGTGCAAATGCAACCAAAATTAGCATTCTGACCTCCTTTCGTACCAAAAACCTGTAAATAGAGGGAAGCTATTTTTCCTTTTCTCTGAAATAAGAAGGTGATGTATTTGAATCTTTATGTGAGATATACTAATTATGAGAGTAGTAAACTCCATTTTATGCCAATTGCTGCAACGATCCATCACCTAAACGTCACCTGAAAAAGTAAAGAGAATGTAGTAAAATAATTACATTTAATAATGATTGAGCAGGGGGCTTTTTATACAAATAATTTGTTAAAATCTCCTCTCTCTTATTTGTAAATCAAAATGATTGAAGTACTTGAATTTTGGGAATCATATTTAGTATTTACTCTTGACTCTTATCCCATAAAACTTTATCTTCAATGGCAATACCTAGATCGGTCAGTATACCACATTTCCTAGCTATGGTTGTTGCAGTATTGATGTTATCATCAGTAACCATTTGTACATTAACCCCAACTGAACGACAGAGCGCAACAGACTCCATGACTTCAGGACGAACAAGATCCTTTATACCTACAATACCTATACAAGTATACCCAGAAACTTGAATATCAGCAGCAGGGAAGAATCCTTTTCCCAACTCCATATATCCAAGACACAAAGTACGGAGAGGTTCACTGAAGAACCTTTAGTACGAGCCCTTAAAACTCCTTCAGCGAGCTCTAGCACCACATCCTTGACATTCGTACAGAAGCATGTTTTCACTACAATCATACTGTTGGTTGTTAGCATGCCAGTTTTATTACTACAAACAGAAATTTTGCATTGTCAAAATGTAAATAATATCAAAATAACCTACTGTATTCTTACATTCCCACTACATATTGTTTATTTTTAGGGATCGGAGATCAGGTGGACATGATTTAGCTCTACCATAAAGAAGAAAGATGGCAAATTCTATCTGAATCCTTGTAGTAGTTTGGATGTCAAGGTTAATTTTGAATTGAAGCATAATTGATAGCTTGCGTACTTGTGCAATCAAAACTTAATTATTCAATGGATAATTTTCCATGAAGAAGCAAATTACCATCGAGACCCATTTTATTAGATCAATTAAACTACCCATTTTATCAGATCAATCAAAATCAATTTTAAAACAATTATCATCAGAACCCATTTTATCAGATCAATCAAAATCAATTAAAAAAGACTCCTTTAGGTTTGAAGCTCTTGAAAAAATAGCTACATGGTTGTGGCATTTGTACTTGGTAGAAGGGCTATCGAAAACCCAAGATAGTTGCTTTTTATGAATAGAGAAAAAAATCATGTACATAGATGAACGGAGATTAATTTAACAAAATGTCAATGCTAAAATGGTGTAATCAAGAAAAGCAGAGAGGAGGGAAAAAAGAGGAAGACCGACGGTTTAGCTGAGTTAATGATGCTTGGTAATGACAAAATGATAATTAATAGTTTTATTAATTAGAAAAATAGATGGTAATGAATTAAAATTAAACAAAAATAACTAAAAAAACTAGGAAAAGGATAAATAGGTTTGCTGATCATTGGGGCATGCCATATCAATAACCTCCAATGATCCCTTTATATACATATAGATTGGCAGGTGAACACATCAAACTATGAACTTTTAGGAGATAAATGACTAAATGTAAAACTGTAAGATATGTTCAAGTACAACATATACAACAAATAATAGATATCAACAACATTGTGATATTAGGAAATGCTAAATTTTCTGTTCAAGCTGAACATTACCTTTCGAAAAGCTTAAATCTTCCATCCATTATAGCTACATTGTCCTATCTCCACATACATTGTCCACAGTAGTTACTTGTGCCGGCATTACGCTAGCACACTACATACAAATCTGTACATAAAATGTTTTAAACTTAACAGAATGAGTATTTTCTGAGTTTGGCTCTTGTAGTATACATTGGCAGGTGAACACATCAAACTACAAACTTTAAGGAGATAAATGACTAAATTTAAAGATTTAAGATATGTGCAAGTTCAACATATACGACGAATAATAGATGTCAACAACATTGTTATATAAGGAAATAATAAATTTTCTATTCAAGCTGAACATTACCTTTCAGAAAGCTTAAATTTTCTATCCATTATAATTACTACTTGCTTCATGGGGTTAACTTCTGAAGATAAATACAGAGGACACTATTGAAATTATCTTGAAACAAAGAAGCACATATTATATTAAAACCACTTTTCTAGCAAAAAGTGGAGTTAATAAAAAAGAAAAACTTTTAAATTCATGAGACAATGGTAGCTCGTCTAGCAGAAGATGATAGAAATTTTTGCAGGTCATCTCATACTTCTTTGGCATATTTCTTCAGATTACCACCAATGGGATTCACGCATACGATCTATGAAAAAGATATTAGCAATGGGATGCATATAGCACTTTTACATGAATAGGATGTTATTTTTTACTTCAATGCTACAATTGGACATCTCTTTTATGTGGTACGTCCTATGACAAAATAAGTAAGTGAAGCCTCAATTTGGAGACTAAGAAGAGTCAAATATTAGAAACAAACTAATAGCTCATTAACAGTACTGTGGACATTCGTGTTCATTCCATATCAATTGAACATAACCAACACATAAGATGGAAACCAAAGTACTAATTAAAGTCATTCAATTAATAGTTATACCAGATAAATATGACTTTTTTGGATTATACAAGTTGAGTAAGAAGACATTTGGTGTAAGTGTATCAAAACCACACCTTAATGCACTGCAGGATATTAGATCAATGAAAATCAATTTAAAAAATTATCATCAGAACCTATTTTATCAGATCAATCAAACAGAACCCATTTGGCAAATTATCATCACAACTCATTTTATCAGATCAATCAAACAGAACCCATTTTATCATATCAATCAAAATCAATTAAAAAAACTCCTTTAGGTTCGAAGCTCTTGAAAAAATAGCTACCTAGTTGTGGTATTTGTACCTTGCAGAAGAACGAGCAGAAACCACAGAATAGTTGCTTTTTATGAATGGAGAAAGAAATTAAATCATCCGGCATAGTTTAACAAATGCCAATGCCAAAATGGTGTAATCAAGAAAAGCCGAGAGGATAGCAAAAGGAGGAAGACTATCGATTTTGCATAATCAAGAAAAGCTGAGAGGAGGGAAAAAGGAGGACGACCATCAGTTTTGCTGAATTAATGGTGCTTGGTAATGGCAAAATGATATATAAAGGGTTTATTAGTTAGAAAAGTAAATGGTAAATAATTAAATTTGAACAAAAAACCTCAAACAAACCAGGTAAAAGATAAATAGATTTGCTGATCATTGGGGCATGCCACATTAGAACCTCCAATGATCCTTATATATATCTATATATATATATATATATAAATATAGATTTCATTTGGATACTCGCTTTACGTTTCAAATTATTCTTTATACTCCATACTTCATTTGCTCACACTTTTTATCATTTTATGTGATTGTTTACATAGAGGAACACTTCTATCATTTTATGTGATTATTTGCATAGATAAATAATTTTTTTTAGTATACCTTCATACTTGTGTATGTTTGTACGAAATTTTAATATTTGCACAGTTTAATAGAAGAATTTCTTAACATGCACTTGATTACTTTTCAGGTTTCAAAGACGGAGATCTATATATTCAAATTAGGACGCTACAAAAAACAACAAATGACATGGTAGAAGAAGGTGAGATGATTTTTTTTTTTCATATTTCTTTCTCTTCTACTAATTTTTAAAAACAAAGGAGAAAGGAAATTTTCTAATGATTTGATTGAGGAATTAGAGGGAGAGAAAGAAGGAAAAACAATAAAGAGAAATAGCTTTTTAATTAATTTGTATCTTCTTTTTCTTTTTAAATTTTCCTTCCCTTTTTAATTTGGTATAAATGGTATAAGAGAGGGTGAAACGATGATGTTTCAAATCTAAATTGTATAAATTTGTATATTTAATTATTTGAGATGGTATATTCATGGATTGATTTCTTAGATGATCACTCAATCAATAGTTGTATGTTATCTCAAAAGAAAGAAAACTCTTTTAGTGACAGAGACACTAGAGGGGGAGGAAGGAAACACGAAAAGAAAAGGAGAAATAAATAGGAAAAAAGACAAAATTCTTTTTAGCCTAATTTGTCAAAACTTTTTCATTCGTGCTACATCTCTTTTTCATTTTAAATATGCCCTCCCTTTTCCTTATTCTTTTTTTGTTGGTTTATTTTTCATTCATCTTTCCTTTATGATAAATAAAAGAATTATTTGATTAAAGGAGTTCTTTTGTATGTATCAAGTTTCGAGAAAAAACTTAGATGATAAAGATAATTATTTTTATTCGGAAAAAAAATAATGACACAGAGAGATATATAAAAATTCTATGATGATTTAAAAATAAAAGAACTTTTATCTAAACATTTATGAGAAAAAAAAAATTAATAATTGATGATAATGACGACACAATTTTGTTAAGGGATGAACAGGATCAAAAGATTTGTCATATATTTTTCTTCATTAGTATAATTAGTAAATATATGTTACTTTTACTACAAAATGTTTGTTATAAAATGATTGTATATGTATATGTAAAATATAAAGTGTATATTCTTGTAGTCACAATATCATTCTTTTTACCTTCAAATTAATATTTCTTGAACTGATTAAGATTTTTTTTTTTTAAATTAACGATAAATTTTAAAGACCACGTAAAGCGGGGACACATTCACTAGTATACATGTAAGCAATACATATATTTTAATCATCACTTTTTAATTCTTACATTATAAA
>NW_025844898.1:0-1448 GCF_002878395.1 Capsicum annuum | reverse complement strand
CTGAAATAGAATTCGTGTCAAGGTGGAGATTGTTAGAGTTGTGACCCAAATTTTTTTGATCTGGGCCAGAAAGTTTCGTAGTGAAACCCATGTTTGTGATTTTCAATAGGGTCTGTAGTGGTAGCTAGGGATCGGGCCGATAGGCCCGTGGACCTTTATATTTTTTGGGCCAAGGACTTATTTATATGCACATATTATATAAGTGCATTTAGTGGGTTGTTTTATGTATTCAAAAAATTCAACCTTCTCCACATTGTACTCTCTCTCCATTATAGTGAAACCTCCTCTGCCTCTGCACGTGGTTTTTTTCGCAAGGGTTTCCACGTAAATCTTGTGTGTTGTTCTTGTTTTATTTCTGCTTGCAATTTGCTTTGTTTCTGTGCAATTTCTAGCAGTACGTGGGTTTTTTTTAAACTAAATGGGCATGGTGAAATCATTTTAATAATGTTTAAATGTCAAGAAATCATGAATTTACGAAGGGTTTTGAATTTACATTTACAATGATGCATTGTGAAACCTTCTTGGAAATATTGTTTTGGTCTTGAAGCCTTCCCCTTGAAACTTGATTGTTACTTGTATATATATATATATATATATATGTATGTATGTATGTATGTATGTATATATATATATGTATGTATGTATGTATGTATGCAATAGATGTTTTGAAATTTGAATCGAGAGCATGAAGATTATTGCATCTTAAATTTGAATCGAGAGCATGAAGATTTTTACTCTCTCTCTTATTATGAACTATTCGATTTCATATTGAGAAAGAATGATGGAACTGTGTTCACTATTATGAATTGACTTGGTATTTGTGATGATATGAAAAGAGGGCGATTTACTTAATTGTAGAAATGAAAGTGACGATTTAAAGAATTTCATGGTTTGTTACAAGATACATGACCACCACATGTTTGTGAATTGAAATTGAGGATATTGGCCTAAGTTTTCATGAATTTCACTATACGCATCCTCTTGCATTGTTTGAATGATTTGATTGTCTTAACATCGTTTTGCATGAAAAGAGTTGTAACATGATAATGTATGACTGAGAAGTATGACTTGTAAGTCTTGGTATGATGATACCAAAGAGATGAATGCCATAGCAGATTCAGAATAGACTAAAATACAGATTTTTAGATTTTGAATTCAGAAAGATGCATGTTTAGAAAAAAAAGTTTAAAATGGGCTTAATTAAAGAGAGTTAGATGGTTACCCAAAGAAAGTACGAGTTGAAAGACTCAATGCTAGAAACCGTGATTTGCCGACACGGGATGATGGTACCATACTTTTTGGTCTTGTGTACCTTGATTCATGTCATCATAATTTGGAACTATGGTTAGGAGCCATGCTATGTGGTCTTGTGTACTACCATGATATGTTGATTTGATTGGAGATCATGGCACCATGTTGTGTGGTCTTGCGTGTCTCTCCTTATAGAT
>NW_025844897.1:0-1393 GCF_002878395.1 Capsicum annuum | reverse complement strand
TATTGTTCTCCAAAATGGCTACAAAACAAGTGCCAAACAACAAGAAATAATACATAAACCACAACACCAAACACTAGAGAAATAAAGGAGTGAAAGCACAAAAAACGTGGCTACTGTTCGGGAATGAAGAATAGGAGATACAGGAGTCCAAATCAAGCTTCGTCAATTTCTAATCAAATATTGAGATGAGAGGAATAGGCAGTCCAAAAATTAGCTCAATCGGACAAGAAACAGAGCGGGAATCACAATTTGAAGGTGATAGCTGTGGTTGGAATTTAGGTGCAAAAATCAGCTTTGTTTGTCTCTTTTTGGAAGCTGAAAACTCTCTTTTTGTGATAGTGAATAAGACCTAAAAAGATCAATATATATGCCCCATATTAATAGGCCTATGGGAAAAAATGGGTTGGTCCAAAATGGGCTTCATTTATCACATATGAAGGGAAAAAGATCCAATAACCCAACAATTCTCCCCCTCTCAACTATGTGGAGGAGACCGCCATCCGGACGATCATGCCACAATCTTCAAACTTCCCTCTTGGTAAAACTTTACTCATCATGTCGGAACTATTATCATCTGTATGAATCTTCTCAAGTTCAAGCAACTTAGAATCCAACATATCCCAAATCCAATGGTATCTCACATCAATGTGTTTAGACCGACCATGAAATCTAGAATTCTTGCTAAGATGTATGGAACTTTGACTGTCGCAATGAATCACATACCTCTCTTGAGCACAACCAAGTTCCCCTAAGAATCTTTTCATCAAAAGCAATTCTTTACAATCTTCAACGACAGCAATAAGCTCAGCTTCTGTAGTAAATCGAGCAATATATTTATGCAACCTAGATTGCCAAGACACAACTCCCCCTGCAAAAGTAACCAAATAACCTGAAGTAGACTTGCGAGTATCAACATCACCGGACATATCTGAATCAGTATAACCACAAAGAATAGGTTTCCTTGTACCAAAACACAAGTTAAGACTAGAAGTGCCACAAAGATATCTCATAATCCACTTCACAACATTCCAATGTTCTCTTCCAGATTAGAAAGAAAATGACTAACAACACCAACAGCATGAGCAATATCTGGTCTTGTGCAAACCATTGCATACATCAAACTACCAACAGCTGAAGCATAAGGATCTTTCTTCATATCTTCCTTCTCATCATCACTGGAAGGACACTGCTTTATGCTCAACTTGAAGTGCATAGCTAAAGGTGTACTAACAACCTTATCCTTGTCCATGTTAAACCTTCGAAGCACTTTCTAAATGTACTTCTCTAGTGATAACCACAACTTCTTGGCCTTTCTGTCATGGACAATCTGCATGCCAAGAATCAACTTTGCTGATCCTAAGTCTTTCATAGAAAAAGACTTACTCAACTCTTG
>NW_025844896.1:0-1906 GCF_002878395.1 Capsicum annuum | reverse complement strand
GTCCCAACTTCCCTTGAAGTCAATTGCACACGCCCTTAGCATATCTTCAAGAGTCTGAATGGTCCTCTCTGCTTGACCATCTGTCTAAGGATGAAATGCTTTGCTGAGATGGACTTGGGTACCGAGACCCTTTTGGAATGCTTTCCAAAAGTGAGAAGTGATCGGGGTACCTCTGTCTGAGAGGATAGATAGTGGAACACCGTGTAATCTGACTAACTCCCTGATATAGAGTTTGGCATAATCCTCGGCGGAATAAGAAGTACGAACAAGAAGAAAATGAGCTGACTTAGTCTTTCTATCTATAATGACCCAGACTGAATCATGCTGATGACGAGTTCTAGGCAAACCCGTCACGAAGTCCATGTTAACTTCTTCCCACTTCCAAGTAGGAATGGTGAACTTTTGCATGGAACCACTAGGTTTCTGATGCTCTACCTTAACCTGCTGATATGTAGAGCACCTAGCCAGAAACTCTGCAACATCCCTTTTCATCCCACTCTACCAATAGATCTCCCACATGTCGCGGTACATCTTAGTGGCCCCTGGATGAATAGAGTATCGCGCACCATGCGCTTCTGCAAGAATTCGCTGCCTCAATTCATCTACACCTGGAACACATAGACGACCCTGACAACGAAGAACACCATCTCCCCCTTGGGAGAAAACCTCGACTTTCTGATTCTGAACTAACTCTTTGAGCTTGAAAAGGCTAGGATCCCTGTCATGTTTCTCTTTTACCTCGGAAACTAGAGATGACTCTGAACTACTATGAACACATACACCACCCTCTGAAGAATCAACTAAGCGAACGCCTAGTCTGGCAAGCTGATGGATCTCCTGAGCCATTTTTTTCTTACTATCCTCGACGTGAGAAATACTACCCATGGAGAGTCGACTGAGAGCATCGGCCACAATATTGGCCTTGCTTAGATGATAAAGAACACTCATGTCGTAATCCTTTAAGAGTTCTAACCACCTTCTCTGGTGAAGATTGAGATCTTTCTGGGAAAAGACATACTGAAGGCTCTTATGGTCTGTGAAGACATCTACATAAACTCCATAGAGATAATGCCTCCAAATCTTCAACGCAAAAACTACCGCTGCTAAATCAAGACCATGAGTAGGATAATTCTTCTAATGTGGCTTTAACTATCTGGAGGCGTAGGCTATGACCTTACCATGCTGCATGAGGACACAACCTAAACCCACTCTGGATGCATCACAATAGACTACAAAACCATCTGAACCATCTGGAATAGCTAGAACTGGAGCAGAGGTGAGTCGAGTCTTCAACTCTTGAAAGCTCTTCTCACATGAATCTGACCACTGAAACTTAATCTTCTTCTGAGTCAATATGGATATGGGAGATCCAATAGAATAAAATCCCTTGACAAACCGTCTGTAATAGCTAGCCAAACCCAAGAAACTCCTAATATCTGATGGAGATACGGGTCTGGGCCAGTTTTTAACTGCCTTAGTTTTCTGAGGATCTACTCTAATGCCATCACCGAAAATAATATGGCCAAGGAATGCTACTAATCTTAGCCAAAATTCACACTTGCTGAACTTAGCGAATGACTGGTGATCCCTGAGAGTCTGAAGAACAATCCTGAGATGGTCTACACGATCACGCTCTGTGCAAGAATAAACTAGAATATCATCTATAAAGACTATGACAAACATGTCCAAGTACTGCTTAAACACACGGTTCATCAAATCCATAAAAGCTGCTGGGGCATTGGTAAGACCAAATGACATGACTAAAAATTCAAAGTGACCATACCGAGTATGGAAAGCTATCTTTGGAATGTCACATTCTCTAACTCTGAGCTGATTATAGCCTGATCTGAGGTCTATCTTGGAGAAGTAACTAGCACCCTGAAGTTGGTCAAATAGATCATCAATC
>NW_025844895.1:0-9329 GCF_002878395.1 Capsicum annuum | reverse complement strand
GGACTTTCCCTGTTTTATCATTTGATACAGATTTTCCATATCTGAATGTGTGAGGCGAACTTCCCTTGTCCTATTATTCTGGCGATATTGCCCTGTCTTATTATTTAGGGTGGACTTCCACTGTCGTATAATTCATGGCGGACTTTTGTTATCCTATTGTTTAGGACAGGCTCTCCTTGTGTTAATCATATTAGAATTTTGTGAAAATCTGCTAGTACTTGATGATCAATGGTTGACGTGGATATTTGTCACGACCCGAACCAAGGCCTGGCCGTGACGAGCATTTTGAACCATGGAGGCCCGAAACACCCCTATTTGTCTGGTAATCATGCACCTAATTCATATGATCAAAGTAATGCGGAAGAAACACAATGATTCGGAAACATGGTCATAAATATGAAAAGAAATAATAACGGGGAAATAAGGTTCCCCTAGTATCAATCAACCTCTAAACAACTGTCTGCAAAAATCTCTAACAAATGACTGAGTCAAGTAATTGTATATAAACTGGGACAAGGCCCCCAGTAGACCCCAAAACTAAATATAAGATAAAAAGACTGCAGGACATAAGACCTTCCGAAACATAGAAGGCTCACTACTTGTCTCTGCAACTCTGTCTGATTGATCTACTGATTCTCTTGACCCCTAGACTGGGCCTCTGAACCTGAGAGGTTCGAGAGGGGAGGGGGTCAGCACAAAAGTACTGGCACGCAGAGATATCAAAGCAAAACATAATATTTTTTTTTCACAAAATATAGTTGAGAGCCATTATAAAGCAATTTCATATCAAATCATTTGAAAACACATGGGCGTAATGGAATACTTTCTCAATAACAATGAAATGCAACTGAGCTAGGTGGAATACCCTACATATTTTACACCAACTGTCAAAACTCGGTTGCCACCGAGATTGGAGTATAAGTGAGGGAGAGACACACAAGACCACGAAGTATAGTGTCTCTACCCAATGGTAGTGTCCAAGATCACTTAGACCGGGATTCTACCTATAGTCCTAATTTGAGAATGACATAAAGTAAAGTACACAAGATCACTTAGCCTTGTACCAAATTTCTGTGTCGGCAAACACGGTTTCCAGCGATGAGCCCTTACACTCAAACTCCTTCTTAAGGCATCCACCTATCTCATGTAAAATCAATGCATTCAAATTTTGTTCAAATCAATCACTTGTCATACTCTGTAGGGTATCGTCATACCCGACTTGCAAGCCATCAATATCACATCATTCTTCTCATTCAACCATTGTATTCAACATGAATAACCTTCTCATTTTCAAGTCAAAATCATATCAATTCTAAAAACATATCATGTCATGCTCTTCAAGATGTTTCAAACAATTTACATCATATGAACATTTAAAACAAATTCACATCAAGAGAGGAAATTTTATATCATTCATGCTCTCAAGTTAAAATCTTTTCGGAATACATGCATATACATATATCATATAGCAAATCACTTTGGGAGTAGGCATAAGGGCCAAATAAATATGAATTTGTAAAGCCCATGAGATTTGTAAAGCCCATGAGATTTTTGAGATAACTCCACGTACCTCGATTACTATGAATATTAGATGCTTCTCGAAGCCTACGTTGAGAGGATTCCAAATATGCAATTTGTTCCTAAAACCCCCGGTCGAATATCGAGTTGCTTGGGTTTTTAGTTTGAAACCCTAAGGAGAATTCTTGAGAACTTTTGATGAATGAAGGTGTATTTTGGCATCCTTGGAACTGAATTTCGTGTTTCAGGTCTAAGTAAGGGTGGAAAAGTACCATTTTTCCTCAAAAATTGAGTGTTTATGCCACTTGAATTCTTTACATAGGCGCCGCCCATTCCATCGCCTATGTTTTCATAGGCGCCTCCTAGGCTATCACCTATGTTTACATAGGTGCCGCCTAGGCTATCGCCTATGCTTTCCAGCGGCTATGGACGATTGGTTGACGACGCATATCATTTTTAAAGGGCATAACTTCTTAGTCGGGTGTCAGATTTTAGGAAAATTGGTATCGTTGGGAAGCTAACTCGAAGACCTATCATTTGACACATAGTAGGCTCCCTCATTCGTTATATACAAAGAGTTATGGTTGATTGAAGCTTACACAATTTACAACGACCACTAAAACTTAGTCGATCGAAATAGTTTCAACTCGTCCTTGAGTTGAAGGACCTCTATGGTCTAAATTCAAGCTTGAATGGATTCATATGCTACACAAATAATTAACATACCGTATTGAAATAGTATTTTATGGATTCGGGATTTATCAACACATCAGAATTATTGTCTATATTCTAGCCCAAATTGCGGGGCATTACATTATCCCCCCCTTAGGATCATTCGTCCCCGAATGATGATGCAGGACACAGAAAACACGATTTCAAGCATAATAAAGGACTAGGAAAGTTAAGAAAGGAATAGTACCTTCTGTCTCATCCTTCATCGAAGAAAACAAATTGGGATATCTAATTCTCATGTCGTCTTCTGACTCCCAAGTTGGTTCTTTGACTTTCTGATTCCTCCACAGTACCTTTACTGAGGCTATCTCTTTGCTCCTAACTTTCAAACTTGGAAATCTAAAATTTCAATGGGCTCTTCTTCGTAAGATAAGGAATCTGTCACTTTGACACCCTCTACTGGTAATACCAAAGAATGATCTCCGATGCATTTTTTTAACATGGATACATGGAATACCGGATGAATGGAACCCAAACTTGTAGGCAATTCTAGCTTATAAGCAACTGCACCAATCTTTCTTAAAATTTGATATGGCCCTCTAAAGCGAGGGATTAATTTACCCCTTTTTTCGAACCGCATAACTCCTTTTATAGGAGAAACCTTGAGAAACACCCAATCACGAACTTCAAACTCTAGTTCTCTTTTCCGAACATCGGCATAGGACTTCTAATGACTCTGAGCAATCTTGAGTCATTCTCTAAGGATCTTCAATTTCTCCATCGCCTGATAAACAAGATCAGGCCCATATAACTAGGTCTCACCCACTTCATACCATCCTATCAGAGACCTATATCTCCTCCCATACAGAGCCTCAAAAGAAGCCATCTTGATGCTGTCATGGTAACTATTATTGTAAGAGAATTCAACCACTGGCAGGTGATCTACCCAACTACCTTTGAAATCAATGACGCATGCCCTCAACATATCCTCAAGGGTCAGAATGGTACGCTCAGCTTGCCTATTCGTCTGAGGGTGGAAAACTGTGCTCAAATTCACTTGTGTACCCAAACCTTTCTAAAAAGATCTCCAGAACTGAGATGAAAACTGTGTGCCTCTATCGGATATAATGGACACTGGTGCCCTATGCAACCGAACTATCTCATTAATGTAAATCTTAGCATAACCCTCTCCCGAATAATTAGTCCTTATAGGCAAAAAGTGGGCTGACTTTGTCAATCGATCTACAATCACCCATATAGAATCATACTGGTTTTGGGATCTCGGAAATCCTATAATAAAGTCCATGTTTATCATCTCCCACTTCCATAAAGGCAGGTCTATCTCTTGGGAAGTACCACCTGGCCTCATGTGTTCTACCTTCACTTGTTGACAGTTCAAACACTTGGACACAAAATCAGCTACATCACATTTCATGTTATTCCACCAATATAAGGTTTTCAGATCATGGTACATCTTAGTAGAGCCTGGGTGAACGACATACCTCAAAGTGTGCGCCTCATCAAGGATTCTTTCCCGCAGTCCATCAACATTCAAAATGCACAACCTACCCTGAAATCTTAGAATACCATCACCACAAATTTCAAACGACATAACCTTTTATTGACCAATATCTTTCTTGATTTGCATCATGATGGGATCTTCAACCTGCTTCTCCTTAACTCCAGTACAAAGGGACGACTTAGCTAACTTATGAACAATCATCCCTCCACTTTTGGAATCTAAGAGTCGCACTCCCAGATTTACAAGGCGGTGAATATCCTTCACCATCTCTTTCTTTCCTTCTTCTACATAAGAATGGCTGCCCATAGACAACCTGCTGAGGGCGTCGGCTACAATATTTGCCTTGCCCGGATGGTAATGCAGACTCATATCATAGTCTTTTAAAATCTCCATCCAACGCCTCTGCCTGAGGTTCAATTCTTTTTGTGAGAAAACATACTTCAAACTTTTATGGTTAGTATAAATATGAACATGCACTCCATAGAGATAGGGCCTCCAGATTCTAAGTGTAAACACTACGGCTGTTAACTGCAGGTCATGAGTGGGGTAATTGCGCTCATGCACCTTTAACTGCCTAGATGCATAAGCTATCATCTTACCACGCAGCATCAATACACAACCAATCTCACACGAGATGCATCATAATAAACCATAAAATCATCTACACCCTCGGGAAGGATCAAAACAGGAGCAGTAGATAGCTTGTCCTTCAGCTTCTCAAAACTGTTTTCACATAAGTCAGACCACATAAACTTCATCTTTTTCTGAGTTAGTTTAGTAAGCGGAATAGCTATGGAAGAAAAACTCTCTACGAACCTTCTGTAATACCCCATCAAACCCAAGAAGCTCCGAATATCAGTTGGAGTCGTGGGTCTGGGCCATTTTCTCACTGCTTTAACTTTCTGGGGATCCACTCTTATCTTGTCACTAGACATAATAGCCCCAGGAAGGCAATAACATATAACTAGAATTCACACTTAGAAAATTTGGCATACAGCTAGTGATCCTTAAGGGTTTGAAGAATAATTCGAAGGTGATTGACGTGATCCTTTTTACTCTTAGAATAGATCAGAATATCATCAATAAATACAATGATGAACAAGTCAAGAAACTGATGGAACACTCTATTCATAAGATCCATGAAGGCTGCAGGGGTGTTAGTCAACCCAAAGTACATGACTAGAAATTCATAGTGACCATATCGGGTTCGAAAGGCTGTCTTGGGTATGTCGGACTCCCTAACTTTCAACTGATAATAACCCGAATGAAGGTCTATTTTTGAAAAAAAATTGGGACCCTAAAGATGGTCAAAAAGGTCTTCAATCTTAGGAAAAGGATATTTATTTTTAATTGTGGCCTTATTCAACTGGCGGTAGTCTATGCATATACGAAGGGAACCATTCTTCTTTCGCATAAAGAGCACGGGTGCACCCCATGGGGAAAGATAGGACGAATAAAACCTTTGTCTAGGAGGTATGCAAGTTGTTCCTTTAACTCCTTTAGTTCCGCGGGAGCCATTCTATATGGCGGAATAGAAATAGGATGAGTGTCTGGCAACACATCAATGCCAAAATCTATCTCCCTATTAGGGGGTATCCCTGGAGATCTTCGGGAAAGACTTCTGGGAATTCATTTACTACAGGGACTGACTGCAGAGGAAGATTTTCAACTTTTGAATCTTTCACTCAAATTAAATGGTACATACAGCCTTTGGAGATAAGCTTTCAGGCTCTAAGATAAGAGATAAAGTGACCTTTAGGTTCCACAGAACTCCCTGCCCATATGATTGGTGTCTCACTCGGGAAAGAAAAAGTGACCTTTCGGGTCCTATAATCGAGTGTGGCATAGCACGAATGGAGCTAGTCCATCCCAAGGATGGCATAAAAATCTATCATATCAAGTTCTATAAGGTCTGCCACAGTTTTCCTACTATGAATAGACACGACACAATTTCTATACACCATTCTAGTAATAACAGAATCACCTACAGGAGTAGAAACAGAGAAGGGTTCTATAATAACTTCGGGCTCAAACCCAAAACCAACAGCCACATAAGGGGTCACATAAGATAAAGTAGACTTGGGATCAAGCAATACATAAACATCATGAGAAAAGATTCATAACATACCGGTGACAACATGTGGTGAAGCTTTCGCCTCCTGGTGGTTTGTCAAAGAATATAACCAGTTGCGACTGCTCCCAGTAGTTGTAGGGGCACCCTTAGGAAGAGGAGTTGTGTAGGCGGCTTGGGACTTACGCCCTCCCTCCTCATATTTCCTCCAGCATAAGGACAATCTCTCTAAAGGTGACCCACTTTGCCACAAGTATAGTAGTTTCTCCCCTCAAACTATCACTTCCCTAGATGATTCCTTTCGTAAACATCTCACCACGATTAAGTAAGATACTACTGGGACACACTGCCCTGAGACTGTGTATCTAGAGATTTGGATCCTTGAGGAGCCTGAAAAATCTAAGTTTGTACGTCTGTCAGTGGTCTGGGTGCTGGGGTGCTGGCTACTGACTGTGCATTATTCCAAAACTTCTTCTTGTTTGACAACTTATTACCCCAGTTACCACTCTGTAGCTGACTCTGGTGCTGGACTACAGATCTATCTCTCTTAGACTGTCTATCTTTGTCTCTAGATTTAGCAATCTTTTTCTTCTTCTCTTCCACCTGCTGCATATGAACGGTTAGTTGAGCAAAGTCTAACTCTTTATTCAACTAGTCCCCTGGCACTCAAGTACCAGGTTATCAGCCAGGCCAGATACAACTCACACTGCCCTGCTTTAGATTCATAAACTATTCCACTTTGGTCTCCTTCAACTCCAGAGGAAAGAATCGATCAAGGAAAGCTTCCATAAATTCGTCCTAAACTGTGGGCTCAACACTTTCACCATTTGCATCTTCCCAGTAGGCATACCACTGAATCGCAATGTCCTTGAGTTGATAGGTTGCTAGTTCCACCCCTTCAACCTCATCCACGTGCATTACCTTAAAGATCTTTTACATCTCATCCACGAACTCCTGTGGATCTTCCTCCACCTTGGTGCCAGTGAACTTAGGTGGGTTCATCTTCATGAAATGTTCGACCCTAGTAGCCTCAAACATAATAGATGCAGACCCAACATCTTCCGATTGTTGAGCCTGGTTAGCTACCAACTGTGTCAACATATGAATAGAACGTTTGAATTCTGCATTTGAAATATCTCCCTGAGTAGTTGGGGGATGGTTGACATTAGTCCGTGGATCCCGAGGAAGACTGGTCGGGAATGGAGGGACTCCCAGAGTAGGGACAAGTTCTAGAGTGTGAGCTCTATTATGGGTCCATATCCCATGGGTGGGACGGACCTCATCTGCCTGAGCATTCTGATCGATGATACGACGTGGAGGCATAACTGTGTTTCTGAAACACAAGTGATCATTAATTAGGGGACAGTTCTGACTCTGAAGCACGAACTAAATCACAAAGAAGGGAAATATTTCCTAAACGCCTAGCAGCCTCCTACTTATAAGTGTGGCGTGCTACACACCCATAAACAGGACTCTACCTGACGCGATTTCGCAGATACCCTGGGACCATGAATCGTACTTTGATATCAAATTTGTCATGACCCGAACTAGGGCCTGGCCATGACGAGCATTTCAAACCATGGAGACTCGAACACCCCTATCTGTCTGGTAATCATGAACCTAATTCATATAATCAAAGTAATGCAGAAGAAATACAATAATTCGGAAACATGGTCATAAAAATGAAAAGAAACAATAACGGGGAAATAAGGTTCCCCCAACATCAATAAACCTCTAAACAACTGTCTCCGAAAATCTCTAACAAATGACTGAGTCAATTAACTGTATATAAACTGGGACAAGGCCCCCAGTAAACACTAAAACTAAATATAAGATAAAAGGACTGGAGGACATAAGACCTTCTGAAACATAGAAGGCTCACCACTTGTCTCTACAGCTCTGTCTGAATGGACTACTGATCTCTTAACCCCTAGACTGGGCCTCTGAACCTTAGAGGTTGGAGAGGGGAAAGGGTCAGCACAAAAGTACTGGCACGCAGAGATATCAAAACAAAACATAATATTTTTTTTACAAAATATAGTTGACAGCCATTATAAAGCAATTACATATCAAAACATTTGAAAACACATAGGCATAATGCAATAGTTTCTCAACAACAATGAAATGCAACTGAGCTAGTTGGAATACCCTATATAATTTACACCAACTTTCAAACCTCGGTTACCGCCGATATTAGAGTATAAGTGAGGGAGAGACACACAAGACCACAAAGAATGGTGTCTCGACCCAATGGTAGTACCCAAGATCACTTAGCCTAGGCTCCTACCTATAGTCCCAATTTGGGAATGGCATAAAGTCAAGTACATAAGATCACTTAGTCTGGTACTAAATTTCCATGTCGGCAAACACGATTTCCAACAATGAACCTTTACACTCTAATGCCTTCTTTGGGCATCCACATATCTCATGTAAAATTAATGCATTCAAATTTTGTTCAAATCAATCACATGTCATACTCTATAGGGTATCGTCATACCCGACTTGCAAGCCATCAATATCACATCATTCTTCTCATTCAACCATTGTATTCAACATGAATAACCTTCTCATTTTAAAGTCAAAATCATATCAATTCTCAAAACATTTTATGTGATGTTCTTCAAGATGTTTCAAACAATTTACATCATATGAACATTTAAAACAAATTCACATTAAGAGAGGAAATTTTATATCATTCATGCTCTCAAGTTAAAATCTTTTCGGAATACATGCATATACATATATCATATAGCAAATCACTTTGGGAGTAGGCATAAGGGCCAAATCAATATCATAAAATATTTAAAACATAATCATATTCATAATTTCAAAACCCCCATTTGAAAACATGAATTTTTAAAGCCCATGACATTTTTGAGAAAATTCCACGTACCTCAATCACTACAAATATTAGATTTTTCTCGAAGCCTACGTTGATAGGATTCCAAATATGCAATTTGTTCCTAAAACTCCCAGTTGAATCTCGAGTTGCTTGGGTTTTTATTTTGAAACCCTAAGGAGAATACTTGAGCACTTTTGATGAATGAAGGTGTATTTTGGGGTCCTTGGAACTGAATTTCGTGATTTAGGGCTAAGTAAGGGTAGAAAAGGACCATTTTGCCCCAAAAACGGAGTGTTTAAGTTACTTGAATTCTTTACATAGGCACCGCCCATTCCATCACCTATGTTTACATAGGTGCCGCCTAGGCTATCACCTATGTTTACATAGGCACCGTCTAGGCTATCGCCTATGCTTTCCAGTGGCCATGGGCGATTGATTAGGCGACGCATATGACTTTGAAAGGCCATAACTTCTTGGTCGGGTGTCAGATTTTAGGAAAATTGGTATTGTTGGAAAGATAGCTCAAAAACCTATCATTTGACACATAGTAGGCTCCCTAATTCGATATATACAGAGAGTTATGGTGGATGGAAGCTGACACAATTTACAACGTCCACTTAAACTTAGTCGATCGAAATAGTTTCAACTCGTCCTTGAGTTGAAGGACCTCTATGGTCTAAATTCAATATTGAATGGATTCACAT
>NW_025844894.1:793-1816 GCF_002878395.1 Capsicum annuum | reverse complement strand
ATAATGTCTTCACACTTGATTCCTTCCTATACTACCTTTTTACCTATGATAATAACCATGTTAATTTTGAATTATTATTATGTAGAGGTAGGAATTTTTGTCGCTGGTTTTTATGTTGGAATGATAATGATATGTAGGTGAGGTGGACCTTAAGATCAATAGTGGCACCATACTTGATAAGTTTCATTGTAGAGGTAATGAAACAAATGTATCTTAAGGTTCCTAATCTAAAGGTAGTCTTACCTTTTGGGTATATTAAATCCATTAAGACCATTGTAGTTTTCTTATCTCTTGTTATTTATCAAAGCCACTTCCTTTGTTCCATTCATGCTAAGCTCTTCATGTCACACACAAAGGACCCGTGGATATATTTCAAAAGTGAACAACCTTGGCTTGATGATATACGTGATAGTATCGGATTGTGTTCCTTACTCCTTGATGTCTATATTGTCCATGTCCTTTGTAATGATCATACTAAATGTTTCATTGTCAAAAAAAAGGATTGCTGGTTGTATATCAAAAATGTACTCCCTTGGAGGGCTTATATCAATTTTTACACTAGCCCTAACCCTCCTATCATGAGGAATGTGTGCGTTTTTTCCCTCTCTTTGGTTTTACAAGGTTTGAATTTGAGGTCAAATTCATTTCAAGATGGAGAGGATGATACAAACATAAAGAGCACAAGGATTATAAGGTCTTATCAAAGTTTCACTCTTCGGATTGTCAAAGGTTCAAGCCTCGGATTTGTAAGTTCTTGAAGACCTTTTGGAACCATTACAAAGCCTTGTTCAAGTTGAATATTGGAGAAAGAGTCCTTACACTCCAAGGTCACCTATACTTGGGATCATTAAGGGCAATATTGTCTTTTGATGGCTCTCTTTACACTCCAAAGGAGCACCCTTCATTAAGGGTATTTTATTCTTTGTTTGTAATAAGTATAAATAGACCATTTAGTTTCTATTTTCATTAGACTTTTGATGAATTGATTGAGTATTACTCAAATTGTATTTTCTTTCCTTAGTT
>NW_025844894.1:0-693 GCF_002878395.1 Capsicum annuum | reverse complement strand
AGGGTATTTTATTCTTTGTTTGTAATAAGTATAAATAGACCATTTAGTTTCTATTTTCATTAGACTTTTGATGAATTGATTGAGTATTACTCAAATTGTATTTTCTTTCCTTAGTGTAGGGCTTGGAAAAGCCATCTTAGTGTAGGTCTTGGAAAAGACATCTAAACTAGGGATTAATACATTTGATGGATTTCACTTGTGTTGATCAATTGACAAAAAAGGTGTGATTGAGGAGTGTGAATTTCTTTGGTCCACCTAAGAGTATGGTGTTATCTCTCATTGGAGTTGTGTGTCTTGATGTTTGATACATACCTTGGTGCTATTCATTGGTGTGAGTGTATGTCTCACTACGATTCTTTATATTTTATACACTTTTACCTTTTTTTTGTGTTGAATCCGTGTCTTTTTCATCATCTTTCTTTCTTGTAGTTTCTGATTTTTAGGTTCTTAAGCTTAATTTCATTTTTTAGTAGTTTATTTTTGTATCAATAATATAAATCTTGTAAGTTAAAAACATAAACATAAGCACTTCTTGATAAATTTAAGCTTTAAATCTCATGATAATCATATGCTTTAAGAATATATAAACTTGGGCATAAATCCTACTTCAAAACAAGTAAATAAAATGTTAAAATCATGCAATTTAGGCACAAAGGTGAAGGGATACCCTTGTTCATAATCCCGCATACCTTG
>NW_025844893.1:486-1323 GCF_002878395.1 Capsicum annuum | reverse complement strand
CATCTGTTACAACAGATATATCATGATTTGCAACAAATAGATAACCTGTTGCATCAGATAATATATCTGTTGCAATATATAATATATATATTTTAAAAAAAAATTATCTTCATGACATCCAAATTTTCTGACTTTTTAATTATATAAATTAATAAAGCAGATTTAAAGGCACAACTGTTCACCTTCATTTATTAATGACATTCTTGATTACTGTAAGAAGTTATGACTTAATTAAATTAATCAATATTGTGATAAGTCATGACTTTTCAGATTTATTATTAAAATAATTAATTCTTTACAGGAACCGTTTTTTATTTACAATGAGTTGGACAACAGATTATATATTTGTTGAATCAGATAAATCATCTGTTACAACAGATATATCATCTGTTGCAACAAATAGATAACCTGTTACATAAGATAATATATCTGTTGCAACATATAATATATATATATATATATTTAAAAAATATATTATCTTCATGACATCTAAATTTTTTGACCTTTTAATTATATAAATTAATAAAGCAGATTTAAAGGCACAACTGTTCACCTTCATTTATTAATGATATTCTTGATTACTGTAAAAAATATGACTTAATTAAATTAATCAATATTATGATAAGTCATGATTTTTCAGCTTTATTATTATTAATAATAATTAGTTCTTTCCAGGAACTATTTTTTTTTACACTGAGTTGGACAACAGATAATATATTTGTTGCATCAGATAAATCACCTGTTACAACAGATATATCATGATTTGCAACAAATAGATAACCTGTTGCATAAGATAAAATATCTGTTGCAACATATAATATATATATATATATATAT
>NW_025844892.1:0-2071 GCF_002878395.1 Capsicum annuum | reverse complement strand
TAGATATTTTATGACTAGAATTAATTATATACCACACCTACCGAACTTCTCTTATAAATACTTACATACCAAACCCACACACTAACTATGATAAATTGTGTATATTTAGAATTTTGGAAAATAGATATAAAATATATACATTTTCTTAGTGAAAATATAGAAGAATTAATGAGATTAAAACAAACAACTAAAAAATATTATAATAAAGTATTTAACCAATTTTAAATGAGAGATAATCTTAAAATCTTAATCTTATATATACTTAAAGATATAGAAATTATAAATATTAAGAGAATAATATTATAAAAAGTATTAGACTATGAAATTGAAACTATAAATTGGATAGAACAGTTATACCTGGATAATTGCCCAGATGGATATTATTCAGATTAAGAAATGTTACAATATATTAGAAATACTAGAGAAAATCAAGATAATCTAAATGAAGAAATTAATTATAGAAACAGAATTAGAAAAATAATGGAAAATCTAAAAGAAAAATTAATATGGATAGAAGAAACCCTAGAAAATTTAGGAAAAAGTACATGTGATAGTTTATATAATTTAAAAACCTCGCTACGAGAAGAACAACACAAGATAATAAATAACATTGAAAATCTAGAATTAGATATACATTACAGTACAATTAGGATAAATTATTATACAGAAATTTGTAACTCTACAATTACTACAGGATAAAATGATAGACTATGAATATTTAAAATATTGGAGACAAAATATGGAAGAAATAATATTATTAGAAAAACTTATGAAAGATAATCTTATTAGATATTTTGAAACAAAAGATATAGAATATTTAGAATACCTTCAAAATAATATAGAAGAATTACAAAAACTAAGAAAAAAAAAATAAACAATACTATAGTAAAGCATTTAACCAATTACCATATAATCCACCCCCAAGATATGAATATCGATAAAACTAATATAAATAAACTCAAAATAAAAATATTTAGAAAAGTTAAGAAATATCCACGCAGAAATAAAAATAGATCCATTCTACTTATAATAGATCTATTTTACCTATCCGCACTTCCTAACACACCAGATTTAACAAGTCTTATTGATGACACTAAAATGAAGGACAAGTTACATATTTTCTTTTCAAAGATCATACTTACACATTCAACACATAAGTTAAGACCAAAATATAATACATAGACCTCTCAAGAAAAGTATAATAACACGCCCATTCTCCCAACATCATAAGCCAAAACAGTGAACTCATACCACAAACAAAAATAACAATCAAGCTTGGAATAATATGTCGATAACTAGAATAAGGGGGTAATTAAGTTGAAATTGGGAAGCACGACTTACAACAACAAACATTTGAGCTAAGAACACTAGCAAAAATCTAAAAAAGAGATATTAAACCAAACAATGTGCTGAAGTAAAATGGAAAATTGCAAATCAGACCCAACAAACACCAGTTCGAACAAAGTATCAAAGAAAATCAGTAGATTCGCATTTAAACACTACAATACATATCACAAAAATCCTATGGCCTTCAAGGCTCCTAAAGAGAACAATCCAACAACATTGTTACTAAACTAAGAAGTGACTAATACGAAGATACTAAACTAAGCTGCGACTAATACAAAGAACGAGATGAAGGAGAAAATGACGATAAAATTAAAAGGGAAAAATGTGTTTACCTCTTTCAGGGCAGCAAAATAGAACCATGAGCTTCGCCGGAATCCGCCACCACTGAAAGAGGCCTTTTTAGAATTTCGATCAGTTGGGAAAAGATATTTTTATTGAAAATTTTCAACTTTTTGGATCAAGAGTTTTTTCACCCCTTGAGACTAGAATTTCTTAGCTCTACAAGGAGCTATATATAGAGAACCAAATGAGGGCCAAAACTCTCTTCTATCGATATGGGCAAAAAGAAAATCGGGCGTAATTTAGGGATTTCATATTAGAGATAAGATAGAATTGTACTGATTTGGTGTGCATTTGAATTTCAAAATTTGGAATATTTTTTTTGGGGTGTGTTGGAAGCTGTTCGTGGGTCGGTTTACAAATTTTGAGCTGGGTTGTCGGGTTC
>NW_025844891.1:0-5221 GCF_002878395.1 Capsicum annuum | reverse complement strand
TCATCTTTCAAAATCATAAACATCAAGATTTCATAATAATCATCATAATATATGGGTTCATGCTTCAAATTCTTAAAAATCAAATAAAAATCATGCCTTTGTAAAGAAAATTACTTTTGGGCACAAGAACGAAAGAGAGTTCTTGTTGAAAACCCCCACATACCTTGAATGATGAACTGTAGATCGATACTCATTTTTGAAATGTTAATCGTGCCTTTGAATGATGGTTCTTGGAGTTCTTGAATTAGGAACTTGGAATCTTTAATAAATTTGCAGAATTAATTGTGAACTTTGGAGGTTCTTGAAGTTGGATGTAGGAGTTTAGGATTTTCTTTTTGAGGGAATTTGATGAAATATAACATATAATGTTTCTAATAGGCTTTAATATAGGGTTTGGATGGATTTTGGGTGAGGGGGAATGACCAAAATGCCCTTAAAAATCAAATAATTCTCGAATCTGTCCTTTAGTGGACTGTTTTGATAGTTTGAAGTAGATCAACCATAACGTCTTACTCCGATATCCAAATTCAATAAAACTAATTTCATTAGAAAGAGGACTCTCATATATTTCTGTTGATACATAGTATCTCACCCAGATAATTGTGTACGAGGAGTTATGATCGTTTGAAGTTAGCCCAAAAATTCGCTTTTGATAGGCTGAAGTAGATCGACCATAACTTTTTGCTCCGATAGACAAATTGGATGAAACCAATTTCATTGGAAAGAGGACTCGCAGAGCTTTTCGTTGATATATAGCAGATCACTGAGATCATTATGTACAAGGAGTTATGATTGTTTAAATTTGGAGCAAAAATACGCCAAGCCTCAGTACTTTTTCCTGCATGTTTTACTGTTCACTACTATTCACGGTTCGATCTAAATGTTCATAACTCGTCGCTCGGGTGTCCGTTTTGGATGATCCATATATCATTGGAAATCTTATTTGATACTCTACGCAATGGTGAGTCATAATCTAAGACATTCTATACGAAAAGTTTATATTTCATTCTAGAAGATAGAACCCAACACGTTTACGCACAAAATTTCAATGAAAAATTTCTCGGGGTATTACATCATCCTCCTTTTGGAAACATTCATCCTCAAATAATGCTAGACATGCCAGGATTAGATAAGGAATAGAGCATACAGCTGAAACTATTCGTTAGACTCATCACCACATCATTTCTCACTCCAAATGCAACATAGAATGCATTAATTGAAGAAACTACAGCTGAACACATAATAAATGACAGCTGAATTGCTGCAACTTTTATCAAAAGTGCATGATTTAGGAAAGAACAGTACCTTCAGCTTGATCGGAGTTCGCAAAAAATAGGTGCGGGTACTTAGATCGCATATCCGCCTCAGATTCCCTAGTTGCACCCTCAACAGATTGGTTTCGCCACAACACCTTGACCAAGGGAACTTCTTTGTTCCTTAGTATTCGGACACTGAAATCAAGAATCTCAATAGGAATCTCATCAAAATAAAGGTTTTCTTGAATGTCAGAACTCACAGAGGAGTCCACTACCACAACATCGCTAATATGCTTTCTAAGCATGGAGACATGGAATATTGGATGAACAGAGGACAACTCGGAAGGCAACTCGACCTCATAAGCTACCTTACCAACATGACTAAGAATTTTGTAAGGACCAACGTAACGGGGACTAAGCTTTCCCTTCTTTCCGAATCTCTTCACCCCCCTCATGGGTGAAATTTTTAGATACACTAGGTCACCAACTTCAAACTCAAGGTCTCTCCTTCTAACATCCGCATATGACTTCTGACGACTCTGCGCAGTTTTCAACCTTTCCCTAATCAACTTAATTTTTTCCATAGCCTCAAATACTAAATCAGGACCACTCACAGCCGCTTTACCCACCTCAAACTAACCTATGGGTGATCTACACTTCCTCCCAAATAAGGCTTCAAATGGAGCCATACCAATACTAGTGTGGAAACTGTTATTGTAAGCAAACTCTATCAACGGTAAGTGATCATCCCAACTTTCCTTAAAGTCAAGTGCACAAGCTCTCAATATATCCTCTAAAGTTTGGATGGTCCGCTCAGCCTGACCATCGGTCTGCGGATGAAAAGCAGAACTCAAAGCACTTGGGTACCAAGACCCTTTTGAAAAGCTTTCCAAAAGTACAAAGTGAACTGAATACCCGTATTCGAAATGATAAACAAGGGAACTCCATGCAGTCTGACTAGCTCTCGGATATATAATCTGGCGTAATCCTCAGCAGTATATGAAGTATGAACAGGCAAGAAATGAGCAGACTTAGTCAACCTATCAACCACAACCCAAATAGAATCATGATGATGTCGAAAAGGAGGTAAACCAATCACGAAGTCCATATTACTCTCTTCCCACTTCCAAGTGGGAATACTAAACTCTTGCATCTTACCACCAGGTCTTTGATGTTCAACCTTAACCTGTTGGCATGTTGCACACTTTAGCTACAAACGGTGCTATATCTTTCTTCATGCCACTCTACCAATAGATTTCCCTTAAGTATCGGTATATCATGGTGGCACCAGGATGAATAGAATATCGCGCCCCGTGTGCTTCAGCCATAATCCTCTATCTCAGATCATCAATATTCGGGACACATAATCTACCCTACAATCTCAACACACCATCTCCCCCTTGGGGGAAAACCTCTACTTTTTGGTCCTTGACTGACTCCTTCAGTCTGACCAAACTAGCACTAAGTATTGCTTTTCCTTCACTTCCGAAACCAAGGAGGATTCAGAACTACTCTGAACCCCTATACTACCTTCAGCAGAGTCAAACAATCTAACCCCCAATCTAGCCAAACGATGTATATCACGAGCCAACTCTTTCTTACCTTCTACCATATGTGAAACACTACCCATAGACACTCTACTTAGGGTACCCGCCACAACATTGGCCTTGCTCGGATAGTACAACACACTCATATCATAGTCCTTTAACAATTCTAATCATTGTCTCTGCCTAAGATTTAATTCTCTCTGGGTAAACACATACTACAGACTCTTATGATCAGTGAAAACATCAACATGGACACCATAAAAATAGTGTCTCCAAATTTTAAAAGCAAACATAACAACAGCCAACTCAAAGTCATGGGTGGGGTAATTTTTCTCATGGGGTTTCAACTGTCTAAAAGCATAAGCTATAACCTTACCCTTCTGCATCAATACGCAACCCAACCCAACTCTCGAAGCATCACAGTACACCATAAAACCATCAACACCATTAGGCAAAGTCAAAATCGAGGCTGAAGTGAGTTAAGTTTTCAACACCTGAAAACTTTTCTCACAAGATTCGAACCACAAGAACTTCACTTTTTTTTGGGTCAATCGAGTCATAGGAGACGCTATAGAGAAGAAACCCTCAACAAAACGACAGTAGTAGCCAGCTAAACCCAAGAAACTTTGGATATCAATCGGAAAAATAGGTCTAGGCCAATTTCTAACAACTTCAGTCCTTTGGGGATCAACTCTAATACCCTCGAAAGAAATGATATGACCCAGAAAAGTAGCTGACCTTAGCCAAATCTCACACTTACTGAACTTGGCAAACAACTTGTGATCTCTAAGGGTTTGCAAGACAGTTCGAAGTTTATCAGAATGCTCATCCTCACTATGGGAGTACACCAATATATCATCGCTGAACACTATAACAAACATATCCAGATATGGTCTAAACACTCGATTCATGAGGTCCATGAAAGCTGCTGGGGTATTAGTTAACCTGAAAGACATAACAAAAAACTCAAAATGGCCATAACGAGTTCGAAAAGTGGTTTTTGGGATGTCACACTCCTTAACTTTGAGTTGATGATAGCCGGAACGAAGGTTTATCTTTGATAAATAACTTGCACCTTGCAATTGGTCAAACAAATAATCTATTCTCGGAAGGGGGTACTTATTTTTAATGGTGACTTTATTCAGTTGGCGGTAATCAGTACATATACGCAAAGAGCCATCTTTCTTTCTCACAAACAACATAGGAGCACCCCAAGAGGAAATACTGGGCCTTATAAAACCCTTATCTAGTAGATCTTTGAGTTGCTCTTTCAACTCCTTAAGTTCTGCAGGGTCCATACGGTAAGGATGAATAGAAATGGGCTGAGTATCGGGAAGAAGATCAATCCCGAACTCTATCTCTCTATCAGGAGGTATCCCTAGGAGATCATCTAGAAAGATATCAGAAAACTCATTGACGACGTTAACAGACTGGAGAGTTGGAGTCTCAGACTTAGTGTCTTTGACTCTAACCAAATGGTAAATACACCCCTTGGAAATAAGCTTTCTAGCTTTGAGATAAGAGATAAAATGACTCTTGGGTGACATAGAATTCCCAGACCACTCAAACACGGATGCACCCAAAAACTAAAACTTGACCACTCAAGTTCGACAATCAATAGAGGCATAAGAAGAATACAACCAGTCCATACCCAGAATCACATCAAAATCTACCATGTCTAACTCAATCAGATTAGCCAACAAAAATCTATAAAGAACGGTAACAGGACACTTTTTATACACTTTCTGGGCAACAATTGAATCACCCACTGGGGTAGAAACTAGGATAGGCTCAGAAATAATCTCAAGACTCATTTCAAAATTCACAGCAATCAAAGGTGTAACATATGAGAAACTGGATCCAGGATCCAACAAAGCATACACATTAAACTAAAATATACGAAGCATACCAGTAACAACATCGGGAGAGTCCTCCTGTTCTTGGCGGGACGGTAAAGCATAGAATCTATTCTAGCGCTGCCCGTCAGTATTGCTAGAAGAGGCGCCCTGAGCTGAGGCTGGGCGAGTCGCTGGAACCGAAGCACTAACAGTCTGAGTCTAGGTCTAAGGGCGATAGTCACGACGCCCTTATCCATCCTGTGGATAATCTCTAACTCTGTGACCCATGTCACCACATCGGAAATAATCCTCTCCTCACCCCAACACTCACCCAAATGAGCCTTACCACACTTAGGACACTGGGCATGATTTGGCTTACTGCCAGCACTGTACTGGGACCTGGATACATATGACCTGCTACCTTGCTCATGTCTACCTCTTGGCACGGGAGCACTAGCAGATGACGGTGCTGACATAGACGAATGATCCTGATACTGATGGCGACTTACTCTCTGCGATCTAGTCTGACCCTGTCCGTGCTGCTTAGACCTAGCTCTCTTATTCCCTCTCGTTCTATCTC
>NW_025844890.1:872-3186 GCF_002878395.1 Capsicum annuum | reverse complement strand
TACTTGGATCGCATATCCACCTCAGCTTCCCAAGTTGCACCCTCAACTGATTGGTTTCTCCACAACACCTTGACCAAGGGAACTTCTTTGTTCCTTAGTCTTTGGACTAAAATTAAGAATCTCAACAGGAATCTCATCAAAAGAAAGACTTTCTTGAATGTCAGCACTCACATAGGAATCCACTACCACAGCATCGCTAATATGCTTTCTAAGCATGGTGACATGGAATATTGGATGAACGGAGGATAACTTGGAAGGAAACTCGACTTCATAAGCTACCTTACCAACTCGGCTAAGATTTTTGTAACGACCAACATAACGGGGACTAAGCTTCCCCTTCTTTCTGAATCTCTTCACCCCCCTCATGGGTAAAATTTTCAGATACACTAGGTCACCAACTTCAAACTCAAGGTCTCTCCTTCTAACATCCGCATATAACTTCTGACGACTCTGCGCAGTATTCAAACCTTCCCTAATCAACTTAACTTTTTCCATAGCCTCAATTACCGAATCAGGACCACTCACAGCCGCTTCACCCACCTCGAACCAACCTATGGGTGATCTACTCTTTCTCTCATATAAGGCTTCAAACGGAGCCATGCCAATACTAGAGTAGAAACTGTTATTGTAAGCAAACTCTATCAATGGTAAATGATCATCCCAACTTCCCTTAAAGTCAAGCGCACAAGCTCTCAACATATCCTCTAAGGTATAGATGGTCCGCTCGGCCTGACCATCTGTATGCGGATGAAAAGCAGAGCTCAAAATCACTTGAGTACCAAGACCCTTCTGAAAAGCTTTTAAAAATTGCGGAGTAAACTGAGTACCCCTATCCGAAATGATAGACAAGGGAACTCCATGTAGTATGACTAGTCTCGGATATAGAATCTAGCATAATCCTCAGTAGTATATAAAGTATGAACAGGCAAGAAATGAGCAGACTTAGTCAACCTATCAACCACAACCCAAATGGAATCATGATGGCATCGGGAAGAAGGTAAATCAATCACGAAGTCCATATTTATGTCTTCCCACTTCTAGGTGGGAATACTAAACTCTTGCATCATACCACCAGGTCTTTGGTGTTCAACCTTAACCTGTTGGCATGTTGCACACTTAGCTACAAACGCTGCTATATCTTTCTTTATGCCACTCCACCAATAGATTTCCCGCAAGTCTCGTTATATCTTTGTTGCACCAGGATGAATAGAATATCGCGCCCCGTGTGCTTCAGCTATAATTCTTTATCTCAGATCATCAATATTCGAGACACATAATCTACCTTGCAATATCAACACACCATCACTTCCTTGGGAGAAAACCTCTACTTTTTGGTCCTTGACTGACTCCTTCAGTCTAAAACCAAGGAGGATTCGAAACTACTCCAAACCCTCATACTACCTTCAGTAGAGTCAAATAACCTAACCCCCAATCTAGCCAAACGATGTACATCACGAGCCAACTCTTTCTTACCTTCTACCACATGAGAAATACTACCCATGGACACTCTACTTAGGACATCCGCCACAATATTGTCCTTGCCTGGATGGTACAACACACTCATATCATAGTCCTTTAACAATTCTAACCATCCTCTCTGATTAAGATTCAATTCTCTCTGGGTAAAAACATACTACAGTCTCTTATGATCAGTGAAAACATCAACATGGACACCATACAAATAGTGTCTCCAGATTTTCAAAGCAAACACAATAGCAGCCAACTCAAGGTCATGGGTGAGGTAATTTTTCTCATGGGGTTTCAACTGTCTAGAAGCATAAGCTATCACCTGAGTAATCTTCCGCACCTCCTCTAAAAACAACCTTGGATCCTCATCAGATTTGGACCCATAGAATATCTATCTGTACCACTACTAAGCAAATATGGGATACGTTAGTAAATTCCCATGAAGGTACCTCTCAGGTAAGGAAATTTAGGATCTCTCTCCTTTTTATTGAATATAAAGTGTTTAAGATGATGGAAAATGAATCCTTGCACGATATGATGACAAGACTTACTAATCTAACAAATGAGTTAACCTCCTTGGGAAAAGTCATCACTGAAGAAGAACAAGTAGAGAAGGTTATAAGGGTGCTACCAAAGTCAAAATGGAATGTTAAAGTCACTACAATTAGGGAAGTAAATAAGGATCTCACAGGTATGACTTTGGATGAACTAGTAGGGAATTTAAGAACCTATGAAATGGAAGTTGATGGCATTAAGGAATAGAAAGCTTCTGAAAAAATCTTGGCCTTGAAGGCTTTTGATAGTGATGAAGAGATTGAACTGGATAAGGAACAAATTGCCTTCTAAC